>NC_054708.1:81630924-81821920 GCF_016097555.1 Gigantopelta aegis | reverse complement strand
GATAGACGATTGAGACAGCATCAACCACAGCCACATAATCTTCCACGGTTGGCACTGACACTACAGGCAGAGTGGGCCACCATTCCACAAGATGTAATTCGTAATCATATTGCGTCCATGGGAAGCAGATGTCATTCAGTTCTCGACTACCATGGTGGGCACACGAGATATTGACTACATACCGTTTTGACCTTGAACTTTAACTTTTTAAATGTCACGTCTACGACAAATGTTAACTGCGAATATGTATGTAATGTGAACATTCTGCTGTTTTCAGTTCATCCACTAAATATACCATTTTAAAGTAAACAAAATCTACTCTTTTTTTTTTCTTTTTTTTTTTTTGGGGGGGGGGGGGGGCAATATTTCAGTGTTACTTTCACATCTGTGTGCGATAAATACGTACAAGTCAGTCGTTCACACATATAATGTTTGCTAAAATAACGGGGGAATATCGAACTTGTAATGTACTGGCATATCGTGTTTACAAGCAGAGTCGCGTGCAGTACAAGATTCCTCTCTTATCGTATCTTAACTAATCTTATTAAATCAGCGAATCCCCGATCTAGATGTGGCTCTCAGAGATAGATGAGTTGCAAAAAGGCAGCACACATGTCGACAACATCCGCCTGCCATACCGTTACGGCGGATTCAGATCAAATGAAAAAGACCAGGGCCCCGTTCCACAAAGCAATCTTATCCCTAAGATCACCTTAAGTGCATAGCTACCTTATGCACTAAGGTGGTCTTAGTGCTTAGATCGCTTCGTGGAACGGGGCCCAGTTCCGTTGGTCTTCGTCTAAAGACCACATCCCTTGCTAAAGCGTATACAATTTTACTCGAGCTCGGGGGCGTGATTCCCCGAGAAAATTTGAAAACTCTAGGCGTTCTACAATACAATTTCCTGTATAATATCAGTAAAATTAATCATAACAAATGCGGGTATAAAGATATTAGAATCAATCAATCGGTCGATCAATCAATCAATGAAATAATAATATAATTATCATAATTTTAAATGTTTGAGCGAGGGGTGGGGATCGATTCCGAAGCACCCTATTGCACACGCCTGCAAATAGCTAATATAAACATTAAAGAAATAGATTTAAAGAGCTTTAATTGTTTCATCTTATTTGGCTAACGAATTTGACTTCAGATTTTCTTATCAAATCAGGGTTCTCCCTCACATCCCCCCCCCCCCCCCCTTGATTATTTGTTAGTTTATCTTTTTCTTCTTCGGCATATTATTATCATCATCATCATCATCATCATCATCTTTAAATTTAAAATTATATATCCCAATATAACATAATTAAATTTTAAATTAAATTATTTGAAGCATTTTGTTCTCAAAGAAATTGGTGTCTGATTTTATTCGTCGACTATAGACCAGTTTTGACAGAAGGTAGCTAGAATAGCTTCCCTTGCAACGTGATAGTTTTCATCACTAGAGGACGGGTGTGGCGGCCGAGTACTTTCGTATTAATTTGTGATACGGGAAAGTGACATGAAGTGTTAGGTGTAAATAAACTTTTACGACCTTGGTATGGCTCTACAAGTTGTAGTAATAAGTGCCACCAACGTCCCAAACCCAGAAACGCTTGGAAAATGCGACCCGTATGTAATAGTGGAATTCCAAGGTAAGTTTTCCCCGTATTTAGACATTTATTTTTAGTTAGCAGTAACATTGTACGAAACTTGCGATAGTTTTTAAAGTAAAACAGTTTATACTTTGTACTGCATTGTAATATGTATTACTTTCAATTGTAACATTGTGTTAATGAAAACATTGTTTGACATTGTTTTTATAGTGTTATTATAATGTTTTCTTTTTTATTCTTATCTTGTAGGACAACGTAAAAAGACAAAAGTATGCAAGTCGGACTTAAACCCCACATGGAACGAGGTAGGTCTGTGCAGTAGGCCGTATCCGTGTTTCTTAGACCGTGTCGAATTATGTGCTAATGACATGTTTTTAAGAAAGAAAAACAAATCTACAAATGGAACTGTTAAATGATTTAATTGAGCGGGGGTGGTTATACAGGGGGTGCAAGTTTTATTCACTATTAATCAAATGTTTTATTTTATTTTATAAAATAGTGTTTATTGCAATGAAACCATCTCATCTGTACAATAATAATAATAATAAATAAATAATTAAAAATATATATATCAACAAAACATAATCTATAAAAGTTGCTTAAATTATTTCTGCCCATCCCACCCATCATTAAACTATCTATTTAAATTTACTTATAAACCTATAAAATAAATTCTGCCCACACCAGTACATAAATGATTTTTTTTATGAAGTGTTGTAACACACACACATACACACACACACAAAAAGAGAAAACCCCCAAAGAGACATAAATGTCAACTTGTGTAAATACCTCAAAATGATTTGCATCGACTACATTATGTAACATGCCTTTGATTCTGCCAACCCTCGTGTTGCTTCCAATGCTCTTGCGAGGCGTGGCCCAATGGTAACGTTTTCGCTTGATGCGGTCTGGGATCGATCCCCGTCGATGGGCCCATTGGGCTATTTCTCGCTCCAGCCAGTGCACCACGACTGGTATATCAAAGGCTGTGGTATGTGTTATCTTGTCTGTGGGATGGTGCATATAAAAGATCCCTTGCTGCTGATCGAAAACAGTTGCCCATGAAGTGGCAGCAGTGGATTTACTCTCTCAATATCTGTGTGGTCGTTAATCATATGTCTGATGCCATATAACCATAAATACAATGTGTCAAGTGTGTCGTTATATAAAACATTTCCTTCCTTCCAATGCTGTTACTGATTATCTTGTTCATTCCACAACCTTGGATTTATTCTGATCACGTGTATTTGGTAATGCTAATGTATGATCTAGTGGTAACAGGTGTCGATCCAGGGGTTTGTGAAGGGGTGGGGGTACTGCACATGGACCGGGGGGGGGGCCCATGGGGGGTTCACCGGACATCGAGGGGGACACCAAACATGGTAAGAGGTGTTTCAGCAGGCCTTTATTATTTATTATTTTTTGATGTCTGAGTGCCTCCCCTTGGATCTGTCCTAGGATTGAACCTCCTCAGTTCCTTTTTTCCTATTCCAACCAGAATGAATGAATGAATGTTTAATGACACCCCAGCACGAACAAGGTGATGATCAACACGGGGCACAATATTTCACGCGAACTGCCGTTCTCTTCGTGTGTCGGTTACGCAAAATTAAATTTACGCGAACCGCAAATCGGTTACGTCGTGACCTGTAGACGTTAAGAAATTAAAACTTTCAGACTTCACGATTACAGTAAATTTATTCATGCAGACATACTACTAATATTCCAACAAATGTTTTCGACTGATTTTTAGATATTTGATACGCGGCAAACCAGTAGACAACGGTATATTGCAACGGTTGTAACTTGCGACCAAAGACTCAGTATATAGTCGAGCCAAACGTTTTAAAGAAATGTGCACGGACCGCTAAGACGCCTAAATTATCTGCTGCTATTCTATCTCTAAAGGAATATATGTAGACATAATATTGGATTGCCTATAATTTTACAAAGGTTGAAAACGGTTTTAAACGTAAACAAAAATGCAAAAATGTCACAAATACTAACATCGCATAATGAGCTTTAAATAACAAACATTTGGAACGTCACTGTAGTATAGAAGTACCAGTGATAAAGTGAAAGTAGCATCGCCAACGCAAAATATCAGTGTCAAATTATGATCTTTCTTTTTATGTTATTATAAGATTTATTTTTATTAATCTAATCATGCGCCAATGAGTAGCCTGTTTTATAGTTCAGAGGAACTGGACATTTGTTGTTTGGGTTTTTGGTGGGCTTTTTTTAATTGCTGTATACTAAATTTTACATATCAGTGACAAATGGTAGCCTTTATTTGTTATTTATGAAAGAAAATTATTAGTTTAATCATGCACCATGGAATGGGCATTTTCCCTCCAAATGTATCTATTTTGTTTCAGTACTGCGTTGATATTTAGTCCTTTTACAATAGTATTAACTTCCACAAGCTGCACAGAGGTTCTAGAATACGGTGGCCCGATGCCCGAGGACAGTGGTTTTTAGATTCAGGCAACTAAAAATTACTTTTTGCGATCCCGATGGCAAATGGTGAATGATAATAATAATAATAATAATGATAATGATAATAAATCTACAACGCTACGATCGTACGAAAACAAAAGAAACATCTACAAGTCACTTCTTTCGATTTGCAAGCATTGAAGAAACTGTTTTATAAAACTTTTTGTTTTTGTATTTTGTTTTAACTTTATGTTTGAGCTAAAAATTATGTATTTAAAATATAATTTCAATGTAACTTTGAGGTAACCGATCAGGTAATCCACAGGTTACGCAAATATAATTCACATAACCGAACAATTGGTTACCTAGGTAAAAACCACGTGAACCGACTTCCGGTTGCCTCAGATTTCGAAATATTGTCCCCTGCAATTTATAAATATAAAAATTTAAGATTTAAATAAAAACAGTGTAAAGAACTGTGCAAAAATACAAATATCACAGATAGATACTGACTTTTACTAAAAATTTCAATTTGTGCTGTATTGGCCATTCTCAAAGAGAATGTTACACCCCTGCACCACGGTGAGGTTACAGCACGCGCAGGGGAATATTCCAACCAGTGCCCACAACTGGTATGTACAAGGTAATAGTATGTGTTCTCCTGTTTGTGAGAAAGTGTATACGTAGAGATTATTATACAAGCTTGTGTGTCGTACTGATTTTACGAAACGAGTCAGGATTATTGTACATGAATCCTGACACGAGTTTCGTAAAATCAGTACGATTTACACGCGAGTGTAATAATTTCTTTATTATCCACATTATTCCAAATATTATTTTCATGAATTACAAGCTAGGACCATGTCAACACGTTTCAAATGTAACTAAAAAGAGACCACAAAATGACGTCATTTTTCCAAATGACATCATTTTGACAAGTGTTTGCACTGGACACGCCGCATAAAGTTATGACGTCACTTCACAAAATTATGTCATTCGCTGTGCATGTGAAATCATTATGACACATCATGGTCATATTGGTTATATTTCCCTAAATATCTTGAACTATGTGGATAATAAGGGGTTTTATCACCTAATAGGCTGTGTTTCTAGACTCCGATAATGGGCACCATTCCCCATCATTCTACAGAGGGGATGTTGTTTTTTATTCCTAATTTTGGAGTATAGCATTTCCAATCTGAATGTAAATCTCATTCACTTTACAAACCTTCCCTCCCCAATAACGTTTTGTAATGCACAACATATTTATTTAAATAAACACATGTACATTTTGGGTAAACTGATGCTAAAATTCCCAATTTCAAAGCCACTGGTGTCAAGTAAAATTTTAGAAGTAAAACCCTGGCATATATAAAAGATCCCTTGCTGTTAATGGAAAAATGTAGCGGGTGTTTTCTCTAAGACTACAAGTATATGTCAGAATTACCAAATGTTTGATATCCAATATCCGACGATTAATACGTCAATGTGCTCTACTGGTGTCGTTGGACAAAATTAGTTTTTTTTTGTAATTGCAAAGATAAAAAGTAAGCAGTGTAGTAGCATTTCACCAATTGCAAATTTTAGGAACAATTAGCAAATTTTATTTTAATTTGGTGAAAACACTTTGTGTAATATAATTGATATTTTTTAGAAAATAGCTGTTGATTTTGCATTTATGATATAATTTGGCGAAATGTTCTGACCATCCATAGCTAGCCCTGAGTAGCCAGGGAAGATTTTGTTGAAGTACATGTATTGTGTTGCAGTTCACTACACAGGAGCAGGGGCGGCCCAGTGTCAAAATAGTGGTACGGTTCCAGGTTGCCAGACTCTCCTTTCAAATTCACCTGTGAAGGACATTTTTACAGATACAACAAATATATAACCCCTCCCCCCCCCTCCCCCCCCCCCCCCCCCCCCCCCCCCCAAAAAAAAAAGAGGACAGAAAAAAATGGTTCAACCATACTGGCTGCACTGCCTCTGCACAAGAGTCAGATAGCTACACAATTTTGAAACATTAAACAGTAGTTGGTAATCAATTTTCGATTGACTAGGGGATAATATTTCAAAATGCTAGGTAACGAGAATATGGTTCACGCGTCACGGTGATATTCACCTTGGTAACCAATTGTTTGGACAAGCATTTTTTATTTGCATAGTGAATACAAAGTACAAAGGTTCATCACGTAACTGATCGGTTGATCGCTTGAGTTTGATTTTGTGTAACCGTCACATGAACAGAATGACAGTTCTTGTGAAATATTGTGCCCTGTAATCAAGATTTTGAAGTGAAAATGTTCACCAATAGCCATTGAAAATCTGCTGTCTGCAAATGAACACTGTTTAAGTTATGAATATTTTAAAGTACATAAAATGTATACAGTCAGTCCTGTGCAGCACATAGTTGTGTTATACTAATATCATTTTGAAGTACTGTTAAAGTCATTTCTAACATGTCTATGATAGTTGTATAATGATGATGTCTTGTCAGCTCTCAGGAGAATTTTGAACTGGCCAAAGTTCATGTCTCGTTGACTGATGATTACTAGTAGACCCCACCACATTCCATTACATATGTAAACTGCTACATGGACTGGTACATGAGCATGCTGAAGCCAGCTCCACACCTCACTGTTTTCTCTAACTTCCTGCTATGGGTCACTTCCCCATCACAGTTAATGGGAACTTGGCTGTGAACTGGCTTCGACTCACACTTCTAGAAGTCATGATCTGCTCGCATCCTTCAACTTGGCTTGGCTAGATATTTAATGTGTCCATATACCTCTATGGTTTCGAACACACCTATCCCGAGTCTGGCTTCCGATAAGGTTGGGGGTCTGACTCAGGACAGGAAGCACCTAAATAGGGGGACAATTTAGAAATTTTGAAGTTTACGGCCACAAAATAATAAAATAAATGGAAAGGGTAGGTTAATAAATTTTGACTGTGTCCTTAAAACCAAATAAACCTAAACTATGACTAATTAATGAATAATTTGACTAAATTTTAGATAGGGTGATCTAAATATATTATAAATTAATAAATATAAAATAATTTACTACCCCTGAGGTTGGGAGGAAGGGTATCCTTCAACTTATGGTCATTGTTGTACCAGGCTTTTTAAAAATACCCAGCCAAGAGTGTTACTGTAAAATAGTTTCAGCTACATGATGATGTATTCAGTGATTATGGTTTGAACATTGATAGTGAGCAATGGACAGCTCTTCGAAAATTATGTTGGAGAGCATTTGCTTTCATGTTCAAATGGTAAGGAGTGGGGGAGGGTAGGTTTTGTTACTTTTAAGAGATACTAGTATAATAAGTTCATATTTTTTATGGAATGTGATTTATGGCAAATTAAAACAAATGATGTGAAATAACTGCACTTCAGAACATCATGGGTTTTGTAGTAATTGTAGGTATGTGTAAATACAGAACACCATGGGTTTTGTAGTAATTGTAGGTATGTGTAAATACAGAACACAATGGGTTTTGTAGTAATTGTAGGTATGTGTAAATACAGAACATCATGGGTTTTGTAGTAATTGTAGGTATGTGTAAGTACAGAACACCATGGGTTTGTAGTAATTGTAGGTATGTGTAAGTACAGAACACCATGGGTTTTGTAGTAATTGTAGGTATGTGTAAATACAGAACACCATGGGTTTTGTAGTAATTGTAGGTATGTGTAAATACAGAACACCATGGGTTTTGTAGTAATTGTAGGTATATGTAAATACAGAACACCATGGGTTTTGTAGTAATTGTAGGTATATGTAAATACAGAACACCATGGGTTTTGTAGTAATTGTAGGTATGTGTAAATACAGAACACCATGGGTTTTGTAGTAATTGTAGGTATGTGTAAATACAGAACACCATGGGTTTTGTAGTAATTGTAGGTATGTGTAAATACAGAACACCATGGGTTTTGTAGTAATTGTAGGTATGTGTAAATACAGAACACCATGGGTTTTGTAGTAATTGTAGGTATGTGTAAATACAGAACACCATGGGTTTTGTAGTAATTGTAGGTATATGTAAATACAGAACTTCACATATGTTGTTTTTGCTTCCTATTTATTGCACGAGTTTATTTTGCACAATAATACATACCACAAGACCACATAGGGGTCGAGTGGTATGTTTTTGTGCAAAATAAACAAGTGCAATAAATAGGAAGCGAAAACAACGTATGTGAAGTTCTTTATTTATTACATACCTTCTTTTATTTTTTACAAAAACGGTTTTTAATTTCTTAAATCTATTAATCAATCTTCTTTTCTAATATTTATTTTTACATGGATTTATTCATACTCTGCAATTATCTTGTATAATGTATCAAATACAATGTGACGTAATTGTAAATCAAACATGACGTCGGTAATAAAAAGGCGCTAATACAGTAAAAATAAAAAGGGAATTCCCCATTTACAAGTTCCTGGCCAGATCGCACATATGTGTGATAAAAGATAAATTTAACACACAGTTTGAAAATGTATCACTGTCATTAGATTGAATAGGTATGTAATAAAAATGAGCAATACATGTATCTGTGCAACAGGGCGAGCAGTTTTCACCTATTTTGAACAAGCATGTCAGTGTTCTCGCTGGGTGAAAAAAAAGGAAGACGGCCGCACGGCACCACACCCTTCAAAAAAAAGAAGAAGAAAAAAGTGTGGGGGGGGGGGGGGGGATCTTGGTTACCATATTGTTGTATGTTGCTAGACTTTGTGGAAAGACCTACACCTTATTTTGCCTACAAAAAGTGAAAATGTTTTATACGAAATACAAGCAGACTCGTCTTTTAATTGAACCGAAGATGTTATTGGTTTTGCTGAACCGATCAAAATTTTAATATTATTATTTTAATAAAGATTTCAAGATATACGAAAAACAATAAAGATGTTTGTAAAGTGATCCCCTAATGTTGGATAAAAAAATTTTGTTCCATCTTCATCGAATGAATCGATCGCTGTGATAAAATATTATCGCCAGCTGATAAAAAGTAGTTTCGTTTTTGTAAAGACGGTGTGTATATTATTTGGCATCCAAGATAAATGATTTTAATGATAAACACTACCACTTCTGTTGTTTTTATAAGCGGTGATATCCCCCAAAATGAAAAGTTTGCATTATTTTATAAAGAACTGCTGAATAAACGGAATGACAGAAATGACAGAAAGTAAAAATCATCAGTTACAACAAATTATATCTGCAATTAAGGACAAAATATCAGACGATAGTTAGTGGAAACAAAATACAGAATGACAGTTCTGATCACGTGACAAATGTGGTGCCAGATAAGTGGATTTTTTTCAATCAGAGATTTCTGAATCCGTAAAAAATAAAAATGTTTTCATTGCTCATATAAAATATAACTTTTATTGTGTGTATTAAACATACAAATGGATACATGTATGGGACAAAACAGAGGCTGTTAAAAATACTGTTAAATTACGTTACGGTAACTGTTGCAAATGTTTCATCAGTTGCTTTTTTGTACACAACGTGGCTTGTTTCCTTTGATGTCCAGTGTGTAGACTGATCGTTGTGTTTTTTTTATGTGTGGAAAAAGTGTACATTTGGAAATAACGGAGATAGGTGCTGGAAAATAAAGAGTGATGCAGAAAAATAAAGGAGGGCAGAGAACATGAAAGGAGGGCGGTGAAATGCAATAGCGAGGTGGCCACCCTGCGTAAAGGGAGCAGTGAGAACACTGCATGTACACCAGTGGGAGCAATACGGACATGTATTACTGTTGTTTTGTGTTTTACTGTATAGTATCAAAAAATTCAGCTTATGCGAAAAGGGGGCAGGATTTAGGTCAGTTGGTTGAGTGCTCACTCAAATGAGGTGCTTGTGTCACAGGATCGAACCACCTCAGTGTATCCATTGAACTGATTGGGTTTTAAAAATACTTTTATCCATTAATCTGAGTTATAGTCTAAATTGTAGTTTTAAAAAAAATACTTTCACCCATTAATCTGGGTTAATTATATCTCTAAATTGTAGTTTTAAAGACTTAAGCCCATTAATCTGGGGTATACTCTAAATTGTATTTTTAAAAAAGCCTTGCACCCATGTACACTGTCCATGTATCTGGAGCAAAACGCACAAATGGGTGACATATTGACACTGTGTATTTATGTAAGGATCAATATATGTACATGTATATTTGCAACACATGTTGCCACTTGTTTTGTTAACCACTGAGTTTGCAGCCATGATAGCTTCATTAATTATTAACCGATCTTGTCTACTCATGAACTGATAGGTATCATGATTGTCGACTTCTGTTGGTGCGTGTGATTGATATTTTACATGTGTGTGTATTGGCAAACATTTGAATGATGAACACATTCACTGGTGGTTAATTCAACCAGCACTCTGTCCCGGGTCAGGCCTCTGGCTATCCACAGATGGGACCCAGTACAGACATGCTCAAAACTGTAGTGGTATATGAGCATGATAAAATTATTTGCTCCGCTCAACCAGCATCCAGTGATTTAAACCAATGCCATCCATGTGTCAGATGCAGGGGTGTGTCTTTGACCCTGCCACCCGACTCTGTTTTAACCCTCTCCCAACCAGAGCCCTAACAGGGGATGATTCCCATCTTTCCCTGTTTTGTACTCAGAAGCCTGGAAAATAAAAAAATAGCTCAGGGTAACATGTCCCCAAACTCTAACCCAACAGGCGGGGCGGATCTTGGCCCAGTGGTAAAGTTTGCTTGGTGCTCGGTCTGTCTAGGATTGATCCCAGTCAGTGGACCCATTGGGCTATTTCTTGTTCCAGCCAGTGGTATGTACTAAAAATCCTGTTCCAGCCAGTGGTATGTACTATCCTGTTCTAGCCAGTGGTGTGTACTATCCTGTCTGTGGGATGGTGCATATAAAATATCCCTTGCTGCAAATCAAAAGGAGTAGCCCATGAAGTGGAAACAATGGCTTTCCTCTCTCAATATCTGTGTGGTCCTTCACCATATGTCTGACACCATATAACCGTAAATAAAATGTGTTGAGTGCGCCATTAAATAAAACAATTTCTTCCTTCCTAACCCAACAGGTTCGAGCCTTCTGACTGTCAGATTACCATCCTTTGGGTTATTGTACTAACAGTCTCTTCCCCCACATAAACTACATTGTGCCGGCCCTGGTATATCAGAAACTTAACATTTTTGTATTCTTTGTATGGGAATGTGCATAGACAACTTATTCTTTTTCAAAAAGGCAGGAGTTTGTCTGTCTGTCTATTTACATCATGAGTTTATCGTTAATTTTTATGATTATTATTTTTTAATTAATGTTTACATTTTTTAGTATGATTTTAAAAAATTATCTCCAGAAGCATAGGTGATGTCACTGTCAGGATTGGTGAGCCTGATCGATTTACCATCTTATTTTTTCATATTTGAGCACTTTAGACATTACTATTTACAATGTATCTATAGGCATAACAGGTTTGTTATACGCCCATCTATGATGGGTCATATTACGGTATGGCATTGTACGTCTGACTGTCCGTACAAACGTATGTCCATCCATCTGTTAACTTTTTCTTGTCCAGACCATATCTTGCATACAGGACCATCAATCCTTACATGTAGGAACAACTTGGGATGACAGTGTGTTGCTTACTATTACTAGGTCACTGTGACCTACTTTTCATGGACTACTGCACATAACAGTAAATCCTTGTCCGGACCATATTTTGCATACAGGACCATCGAACCTTGCATGTAGGAACAACTTGGGATGGCGGTGTGTCTCGATCTATTACTAGGTCACTGTGACCTACTTTTCATGGATTACTGCACATAACGGTAAATCCTTGTCCAGACTATATCTTGCATACAGATGCATACAGGACCATCAAACCTCAAATGTAGGAACAACTAGGGATGGCAGAGTGCCGCGTTCTATTACTAGGTCACTGTGACATACGTTTCACGGTCTACTGCACATAACAGTAAATCCTTGTCCAGATCATATATTGCATACAGATGCATACAGGACCATCAAACCACATGTAGCAACAACTTGGGATAGTGGTTGGTCCAAAACAAACTGTTCATCCATCCCATTGCAAAAATTTCACATAATTAGACTTGAATCATACCCGTAACATATTCATTAATATAAATATGATTTTCCATCAAACTCCTGATGGGCGTATCATGTACCTCATTGGTAGTTTTTTTTATAATGAGCACAGCAAGGTTTTTGTGTAGGCTGTAAATTCATTAACAGCTGTTGAAGAGTTGTAGATAATATATTAAAAATATATTTTAATGCACCTATATATATATAGCTTAACATTACGTTGGTTTGGAGGTGAAATGTTTTGAGGTCAGCATATTTGTTCTTAATTTGGGATTAATTATTTTGGGCATCAGTGTTTTGGGCATGTTCATAGTGTTGATTTTGGCGCATTCCAAAGCCCTGGAAAGTTAAAAGTTTGCTTTGTTTAATGACACCACTAGAGCACATTGCTTTATTAATCACTGGCTCTTGAATGTTGAACATTTGGTAATTTTGATTCAGTCTTCAGAAAAACATGCTTGTTTTATATGATCTCGCCGATCAATGACACCAAAGAAGTTTATGGTAGGCGCGTCATTTAAGGTGGAATTCTTGTTTACGGCTTAAAATATATTTTCATGAGATGATACAAATCAATATACCTGTGGGCTAAGGCACTGTTTCTCTTTATGAAATGCAAGTTAGTCAGTTGTAGATTCAAATCCCTGACATGAATGTTTTAATTGCATTGTTCAAAAGTGTCAATAAATATTCAGTCACAACTGTAGATTGTAGGGAAATATTAATCTACTACAGCTGGTGTAGATTCGAGTGCCCCACTCTCACACACACACCTTTTGGGGGGTCAGACAACATATATTACAGAATACACAAACAATGCAAACTTATCCTGTCCATCTGTCAACGACCTTTAAATCATATTTTCAAAAACAACGAGTTAAAAACAATGGGTTTTGGGTCCCCACGATTAAAAAAATTCTGGATCCGCGCCTGTACAGTGTAGTGTCTGAGCAGTGGATTAAATGTTAGTATTATGCTAGGTGCGTATAGCACGGTTTAACCTACATATATGTGTGTGTGTGTATATCTAACGAAGACATCTCCATATTATATTTTCTTGTGTAACATTCCTCCGTGTGTGCAGGTCACTCCCACTCGACCAGTGCTAACAGTACACACAATGTGTGTGTGGGTCTATATACAGGTACATGTTGTCTACGTGTTTACCTGTGTGGGTGGGACACGTACTGAGGAAACTGTCTCCGACTTTATTAAAGCTGCTTTCACTGGTTTATTGCGAGTGGGTGAGAAATAAAGGAGGAAAATGTATGTCGTCTCGTCACGTACAGTGTATTGTTATTCAAATGTGTTGACTCACAAGATGAGAGTTTTTATTGTTTTAAAAATAAATTTCTTTATTATGTTCCCTAAAGAATTACAAAGTCTGTTTTTCTTAAACTTAGGTTTTTAAGTATTGTAAATGTATGTAGTTACATGTACATGCATGAAAGACAAAAATGGACTTTGTAAATTGTAAATTCGGCCTGTTAGATCTAACGATTAACGGGGGACTGAAGCAATGTCTGGTATACTCATTGTGCCTCTGTACACAGGTTTCACCCATGTTATAGTCACTGGACTAGATTTTGTTACTGTGCTGGTTAAACTGAAGTGCAGATTACACAGTTCGGGCATAGTCTGCTGTGTAATGTAAAATTTACCAGATCATAAAGTATATTTGAGAGACCAATATAGGCATCCCCTGTTGGTCAATCCCTAATGTTAATACAAAGGTCAATAAATATTGTTTAAAAAAAATAATTGTGAAATACATCACAACAGTAAAAATTATAAGTATTTTACATTTTGCCAAATTCACCAGATTGTAAGAAATATTATTTTAGAATATTTGTCAAATTCACATCATGAGGGCCTTTTTACAATTATATGTATCAATATACATGTAGTCATAAGCATACATAACAAATAATGTTCATTTAGGCTAGGAATACTTTTATCAACATTTTATTTTATTATTGGGTTATTTCAAACTTAAAAAGTTTAAACTGGAATTAATAACCTTCATCAAGCATGTATAGGTTTGTATACTTTTGAAAATGTTGATAATTGTTAACGGGCCCTAAGAATTATATTTATCAAATTAGGTAGATCATAAAAGAATTTATCCTGTAACTTATGCACAATGTTCATGTCATAATCCTATTTGATATTTACCATTATTATTAACCCAGTTAATGTTTTGTTGTCAATGGGTCATTTGTTTATAAGCCAGCAAGACTTTTATACCTATGTTTTGGTAAGATTTAGTTGAAGTGCCAGACATCAAACTACATTTTTGCTAATCGTGATCACATGATATTACCAATTATCAAATCTAAATGTTATTTTAAAACTCTTATAGGATAAACAGAGGATTCATCACAAGTGTTTTTAAATATGGAAAATATCAACCGAGTCTATGTTAATTGGTGTTTGTCGAGTCTCTGCCGAGACAGATACCATTAACAAGATGAGCACCAAATTCTATTTATCTTTTAACACTTCTAAAATAAAATTTTCATTTGATATTTAGTAAATTACAGTACAAAAGTAGCCTCCATCAGTAATATGATGTCATTGCAATTAGCACACGTTAGTTTGACGTCACACATTTGAACTAAAACTTTTGAAAATGTTACACTATGGCATACAGATCTTGTTGGCTTGTACATAAATGATAGAGTTATTATCTAGAGACCTTGCAAATTTGCATACATACCTATAAATTTGCATACCAGCATTAACCGGGTTAATACACTACATTATCACATGGGTTTATGACATGGATATCATGTGTAATTTATAGGATAAATAGAATTCTCTACTCATGTTTTTTAATATCTAAAATATTAACATCAACTTTGTCGATATTTTCCATATTAAAAATCACTCGTGATGAATCGTCTATATAACTATATTTGTCAGTAATGTTGTGCATTGATCGCGGTGTTGAGTGGAATACCTGAGTAAAAGCCGCTGCACCTTCACCATGAATGAGGAAGTAAGCCACTGAAACATGGCCAAGGCCCATTAATTTGTCACACACATCTCTATATGATACAATGTAGCACACAAGTTGATTGATGTGTGACATGATGTGTATATCAGATCCTAAATTAAGTTTAAAGAAGCCATCTACAAGTGTGTGTTAAGACAGGTGGTTGCTATACACAGGTACAGTTGTATTAAAATAAATGGCTATATAAGGCAGATGGTCACTATACACAGGTGCAATAAGTAAGGTGGTTTAAATAATACAGGTAGCTGTTATACATAGGTGCAGTTGTATTAAAGTAAGGTGGTCTAAATAAGACAGGTGGTTGCTATACATTTGTATTAAAGAAAGGTGGGCTTATGACAACAGGTGACTGTTATGTACAGGTGTAGTTATTTGAAAGTATGGGGTTATAATTAAGACAAGTGATTGATATACACAGGTGCATTTGTATATGTATTTTATGTGTGTTACAGTTAAAGTCTGTTTTGTTTAATTAGAACACATTGACTTTTATTAATCATTGGCTATTAATTGGATGTCAACCATTTGGGATTCCCAGTCTGGAGCTCCACGCGGTAAGACGTGTTTGTTTCGCTGGTGCACACTGGACGTGCTTTCGTGTGCTCGACTTGGGGACCCTTCATTTCGTTGTTTTTGTCAGTGAAATGAAGTTTTCTACTGGGATGTATGCAGCCACTGGAACTGATTGAATGCTGGAACGCTTCTCGTTTCGACAGTCTTTTTTAGCGAGATTCCTCGCCTCCACGTCATTTCTCCGTCTGACTATGTTGACTTGTTTTTTCATGACTTGTATGACGGCCATTCTGCAGAACGCCACGGTTGTTCACGTTTAGTCTCTACATGTCCGAGCCTGTCCTAGCAGCACTGAAAGATTGACCGCCCCACTCTAAGAAGAAATAGGAAGCGGGGTCGACCCCTACTACTCTTTTCTTGACTTTACTTTGCTTTATAGTGATACCATCTCGTATCCTCCAGAGTCGGGCCCGTCCGCACCACTATACCAACCCATGACGACTGGACTATACCCTAGTCTGATACTCTCTCTCGTTCAGACGGATCCGGCTTCTCAAGATCTGTATTTCAGCACAGCAGTACACCTTCAACGTCTATTGACTGTCAAGCTAGGGGTTTTCTTGACGGGATGCAACCTATCTCGTCCCTTTAAGCTGTGCACCCAAACGGCCTTAACGAGGCCACTCACGTGGACATATAGATCGGACTTTAAACTTTTAGATCTGCGTTCAAAAGTTTATGTCGATATTACTCTTTTTTTCATTATTATTAAATAGTCCGATCGTCTCTTCTTTCTCTTATTTAATTTTGGACTGTCCTTCTAAAATGCTCCAAATTATATAAATATTCAGCCGAGCAGTCAATTCTTTTTATTTTTGGCTTGTAACTTCTTTTTTTTAAATTTATTCTATTAACTATTTTACAAATTGCTATTTTCAACTCTACCCCCCTCCATCCCGAGTCAGGTCACCGATCTTATCATCATCATCAAACATTTGGTAATTCAAACATAGTCTCAGAGAGGAAACCTGCTACATTTCTTTTTCCATTAGTAGCAAGAGATATTTTATATGCACCATCACACACAAGATTGCACATACCACATCCTTTGACATTCCAGTTGTAGTCCACTGGCTGGAATGAGAAATAGCCCAATGAAATCACCAACTGTGTATCACCTGGGTGAGCTCTTTACCACTAGGCTACGTCTGACAGCCTCTAAATGCATGTTGAATTATAGGTGGATTTTAAGAAGTACACCGCGTAATCGTTCACACACTAACTGGTATGTTGTTATGGCACAAGAGATTTAATCAATTTGTCCTTCCTATGATGTCACAGCTTGTGGTACTCTTTACAAACACATGAAACTGGATCCAAACTGAACTGCATTCTGGCATTGACCATTGACACAAAAAGAATTGCAACCAAACACAACTGGAAATGAATTTCAAATACTATGACATGTAGATGTTAATTGCTGTTTAAGGAAATCGAAGTGCTTTGTAAATCGAAGTTGGTATTGCGACAGCTGGGAGTAACCCAAGTGAATGCACATCAGTTTGCATCAAAGTGTTTTAAAGGGACCGACCCTAGTTTTTAAACACCCTTTGTATATTTTTCACTATTAGAGCCATTTATGATCACTGAAATCAAACATTACTTATATTTTATTGTTTACATTATCCATTTCCATATAACCGAAGTGTTTCTGGTCATCCTAGTGTTTCTGATGCCACAAAATATGTTTTTCATATTTTTAAAATCATGTGTGCATCTGAGAAGTAGTGGTTATGTAGTCACGTTTTAGTTTATTTTTAAGGCTATTTCAATGTCACAGACTCTTTGTTTCACTCTGTTATATCCAGATTTGTCACAGGTTTGTAAATTAACCAAACTTAGTGTTAATTTTTACAGGTTAAAACTAGGGTCTAGCTGAAAAATATACCTTAGTGTTTAAAAACTAGGGTCTGTTCCTTTAATTGTTTGATGTATGTGTTAGCAGTACATCTATAATAGATGGATCTGTCTGCGTTATTCCTTGTATATTTTGTTAATATGTAATATACCCGGTATGTTATAACATTTATTAAGTAAGACATAATGTACGTGTATATGTAATAACATTATCCAGTACATGTTATGCATATGTAGAGGTATAATTATTACCCTTGTGTTTTTCGGTATCGTCAATGTCATATATTAGGAATAAAATTATTTATTATGCTCACCAGGGGCTCGCATAATAAATATTTGTATTCCCAATATATGATATTGACGATACCGAAACACACGATGGTAATAATTTCTTTATCGTGTAATCTCAAGCTTAATACAGCATGTTTTTGTGAACTGTATATGGACCTTTAATTCCAGTTGGCCATTACCCGATATTCAAATGACGTAAGAATATGTGATGCAGTGTCTTTTTGAATGAAAACGTCAAACCTGAATGATGTCATTTAGGATATGTTTACATAAAGCCAAACAAAATAAATTTCTGGTTTCTCATAGGGCACGTGTCGATTTTGACCCTTGCACATCAAATTGTTTTAGTTTTTTTTATTTCCCACAGTATGACATCGATTTTTGAAGGAGTAACCTGTGGGTTGTTTAGAAAAATATTTAGGGTACCAAGGCAAAGGAGGGGTCATTGACCAAGGCAGATGAGGAGCATGTAAAAACCACTTTTTCTGCACAATCCATTTAAACAAATAAAAAAATACATCGTCAATCATCACGTCAATTCTGGAACTTTGGTCTGACCAGAAACCAACTCTTTCTTTTTTTTTGGCTTAAAATAAACTAGTGCTTAATGTTTTTGTTTGATCACTATAAATGCATACATCAATTATGGTGTGTCACTGTAGTATGTTTGCTTGAATGTCAATAAACACAGTGCTGTGACCTCTGTTAATTTACCCAATATATAGCCTATGTATTTTTCATGCTGGGGTGTTGTTAAATATCTGTTCTATTCTGTTTGATTTAATTTGCATCTAATTGCAAAGTTCTGAAAGTCTGTGATCTGAAAAAAGTCACATACCTTGATTACACTGGATATGCTAGTTGTTATATGGGAATATGTAATAGTACATATACATTTTTCATCTGCAATGAAAATGATGCATATGTATAAATTTCACAACTTGAGATCGGGGGGAGGGGGGGGGGGAATAATGCAACATTTATATAAATGCATTTTCCCCCCAGGTTACAGTATAAACGTAGATAATAATGAGAATTAAAAGATACAACATATCTACATTAATCCGGTTACCTCATGCATAATACATGTATACAAATGAAAATACATGGCCCATGTACATGTGTGCAGGTATAATAAGACGTGTATTATGAACCTGTTCAGATACATGTATGTGTAACTGTCTCCGATATTACACTGAGGCTTGTGTTGGTGCATATTTTAAGTATGTACCAGTCGGTATATACTTGTGTGTATTAACTTGCATGCACAGAGCTGACGTGGGAATTGTTATTACTGTATATCTAGGACTGGTTAAGTGTGTCAATGATGGTGTGTATACTCTTGGAAAAACGTTTTGTGCACCAAAGACACTGAAAACAATTGAAACATTTGTAAAAGGTTGAAATTTGTTAATTGTGTGAACATATATCATAATTTTTCAGTTTATGTCAGAATACACCAGATCCTGGTTGTCATAAAAACACATAGCTGGACACTTTTTGAAAAATGTATGTTATCAGTGTAGGTAGTACTAAACCAAATCAATTCCGGCTGGGTCAAAGTTCGAGGTGCATCCAACGTTTGATAGAGCAGTTAATATACCACAATCCTGTGATTGGTGATAAATGACAGTGTGTTGGTTGTGAAAAAAAAGAGTTTCATCTGGGCACAAAATGTATGCAATTTCATTTTAATTAGTACCACTGTGTCAAGTAGCCTTGTGCTTGAAACATATATATACATGGGGTACCTGTAAAAAAAACCTAACCTAAATTGTGTGCAGAACTAGGGTAGTCATAGACGCTACCCATTATCTCTGAAATGAGCATCTTGACTCCCATTGTTTTCTGATTTACTTTAAGTGTGAGAGGTGGTAGTATTTATATCTGTGATGTGTATGTCAATTGATAAACTGCAGGTAGAAGTTAAACAAAACAAACTTCTGATTTAACATTACTTAAACGTTTTGTTTAAATACATGTAAGTTGACATATCAGATAGAGAATGTCTGGTTGTCCTGGTGTGGTAGTACATGAAGCTCACAATTTATTTTATATACAACAAAATCATGTATACAGGGAAAGTTTTCTAAACCAGATCCATAGGGGACCACGTAAAATGTCTGGGTGACAGCGGGTTTCCTCCATTAATGTCTGTGTGGTCCTTAACCATATGTCCGACGTCATATAACCGTAAATAAAATGTGTTGAGTGTGTCGTCAAATAAATCATTTCCTTCCTTCCTGTTTTCAGGGCATTCTGGTATAGAGAGGATGCAGTTTTGAGGTGTTCCACTGTACAATGTAGTTGTTTTTCTCCTTGTCCAATACACTCTGTATGCTGGCCTCTATCTAATCCCTGAGTGTTTAACACAGATGACATTGATCTATTACACCAGAAATATGCTGGCCTGTAACACCACAAATCAAAATACTCATTGATCAGTGTGAGAAAGACAGTACTGTTCTTACTTTCTGATAACATCGCTAAACAGTGGCTGACTGTTGGCTATCAAACAGTGCAGTTCACAAACTTGGGTTTATAGCAGATGAAGAAACCTGCTACCAACATGTACACATAGGCTACTCTTTTAATTACAAGCAAGCATTAATGTTATATATGCAGACCCCAACATTCATAGTAATACTATATGCAGACCCCGACATTCATTGATACATGTATAATAACGTTTGGAATGGGGAACTGTTATAGTCTACTGCACAGGAGGTTAAGTAACATTGTATTACATTTGTGTTTACTCAAACATGAAATTTAAACTTGATTAATCGGTCAAATGGGACAAATGAGCAATTTTTAACAAACTCAGTTTATTGGAACGTTACATACACATATCAATAATACATGTATTATGTAGAATGATGCTGCATAGGACTTAAAGTTATTTATTGTTCCGTGGACTATTAAATGAGCCATGTTTGGACTCATGTTTTGTACAGGATATATTTTGGTGATAAAATTGAACTCTGTTCATTAGTGGGCGGGAAGTAGCCCAGTGGTAATGCACGTTTCTGATGCACGATCAGTCTACGATTGATACTCATTGGAAGGCCCATTGGGCTGCTTCTCATATCAGCCTGTGCTCCAACTGGTTTATCAAAGGCTGTGGTATGTGCTATCCTGTCTGGGATGGTGCATATAAAAGATCACTTCCTGCTAATTAGAGAAAGTATCTCATGGAGTGGCGGTAGCATGTTTCCTCTCTAGTTATCTCTGTGATCCTTAACCATGTGTCCAAAGTCATACATGTATAAGAATTAGGAATGCACTTATTATTGACGTACCGAGGATGAATAATACATATGATTGCTTGCTTTATGCGCAGTCGGTCATAGATCCATCCCCGTTGGTGGGCCCATTGGGCTATTTCTCACTCCAGCCTGTGCACCACGACGTATAATTAAGGCTGTGGTATGTGCTATCCTGTATTTGGGATGGTGCATATAAAAGATCCCTTGCTATTAACAGAAAATGTAGAGGGTTTCTTCTCTAAGACTGTCATTTTTTGCCCAGATGAAACTATTTTTTTTCACAACCAACACTCACATTTATCACCAATCACAGGACTTGTTGTGTTCACTGCACTGCCAGAAGTTACTTGGTTTAGTGCTACCTATACTATCATTAAATAATCTTTAATACACCGAATTGATCCATATATACATGTATTTCATGAGTTATATAATACACTTCAACTTGGTTTTTTTTTTTTTGTCAGAAACCTTTAAAACTGGTTGATACTGCTTTAAATGATCTACATATTGTGATATAGAGAACCGTATCACAATACAAACATTATCATAATACCCATCCCTAATAAGTGTGATTAAAACTGGTTGATGCTGCTTTAAATGATCTACATATTGTGATATAGAGAACTGTATCACAATACAAACATTATCATAATACCCATCTCTAATAAGTGTGATTAAAACTGGTTGATGCTGCTTTAAATGATCTACATATTGTGATATAGAGAACTGTATCACAATACAAACATTATCATAATACCCATCCCTAATAAGTGTGATTAAAACTGGTTGATGCTGCTTTAAATGATCTACATATTGTGATATAGAGAACTGTATCACAATACAAACATTATCATAATACCCATCCCTAATAAGTGTGATTAAAACTGGTTGATGCTGCTTTAAATGATCTACATATTGTGATATAGAGAACCGTATCACAATACAAACATTATCATAATACCCATCTCTAATAAGTGTGATTAAAACTGGTTGATGCTGCTTTAAATGATCTACATATTGTGATATAGAGAACTGTATCACAATACAAACATTATCATAATACCCATCCCTAATAAGTGTGATTAAAACTGGTTGATGCTGCTTTAAATGATCTACATATTGTGATATAGAGAACTGTATCACAATACAAACATTATCATAATACCCATCCCTAATAAGTGTGATTAAAACTGGTTGATGCTGCTTTAAATGATCTACATATTGTGATATAGAGAACTGTATCACAATACAAACATTATCATAATACCCATCCCTAATAAGTGTGATTAAAACTGGTTGATGCTGCTTTAAATGATCTACATATTGTGATATAGAGAACCGTATCACAATACAAACATTATCATAATACCCATCCCTAATAAGTGTGATTAAAATGTGTCAAGTGTGTTGTTTAAAAAAACCATTCTTCTTTTCTTGTTCCATTGATAAGCTGAGTCCACTGTCCACTGAATGTTTTATGGGAGCTATCAGTGGCATGTAATTCACAGGCAGCACCTGGTATCGATTATTCCTCTTTCATGGCTTTAATACTAATGTATACATGTATATACAATCTGGTGGAAACCAACATTTGTTTGTTTATTTTGCTTAATAACACCACTAGAGCACATGGGTTACTGGATGTCAAACATTTGGTAATTCTGATACATAGTCTAAGAGGAAACCGACTATGTTTTGCCATTAGCAGCTAGGGATCTTTTGTATACACTTTCCTAAGACAGACACAAACCATGGTCTTTGATATATCAGTCTGGGGGGCACTATTCAGCATAAAAATAAGTGGAACGGTCGTTTCGGTTACCAGGAGGTTAACACATGTCAAGAAAGTCAAGAACAGTATTTCATTGTTCATAAAATATTAAATGAAATGAAAACTAATATGTAATATGTACAGGGTAGAATGTAACACCTACCAGTCACCCAAGCCAGTGACACATTATCCATTCTAAAGTGTTTAATAATTAAAATATACACATGTATATATATTCAGAATTTGCATGTATAAAACAAAGAAGTATTAAAAACATAATGTAAAAATATTATTAATACAGTATTTTTTATTTTTAAAATTTAACCCCAATATTAATACAATGATATCATTTTATCCATTAAATTGAGTATACTTTTGTATTAAGCAATTTAAAACATAGTTACATATAAATTTGTTATTAATTATAATGTTATTTCAAAATATTTTCAGCCATGAGTTATTTTAAGAATAGTACATGATGTATGTATGTGTTGTGTGTTATTTAGTAATTACATAATAATCTGTATGTTTAATAAAAACAAGAGCTGTGACACGCATGGAGGTTATCAGCGATATTGTCTCCAGGCCAGTCAAAAGACCTGTGTGGACTGAGCCCCACTGTAAATAACACACAGCCAGGAATGTTTGTTGAGTGACGCCCACCATGCAGTTTAATCCCAGTCCGTGTTACCTGTACATGTTAGTGGTGGACGTGCAGGCTGATTGTACAGTTATTGTGGCAGGTGATACTATAGATGATTAGAAAGAAACTAGAACAATACTGCTGCCACTGATATAAATTATATCTATAGGCTGATTCTTCTGAGTGGGGAATTCAGAACTCAATCAGAAATACTCTGAATCCTGAATATAAATTATGAACTGGGACTTTATCTTGTATTTTTCATTGTTATATTGCTAATTTCATATGTTTTATAGAAATTAAGATACTCCTTTGTAGGTTTTTTCACTTCTTTAATGGATAATCACTGAGATATATTATGATTTTCTTAATATGGTTTTACTTGTCAAGACAAATGAACAAGTGGGTTGTTTCTTAATGCTGGTAAATTAAAAAATAATTTTAAAATGATTGGCTAACAGATGTTTTACAGTACATGCAGAGTAGGACACAATCCCTTGTTTACTTCTGTATGTTATCTAAACTCTTGTATGAGCTGCTCATGGATGAAATGTATCAGCTACATGTATATGTATCTAACCTCATTTTAAAATGCCTGTAGTATACTTGTGCAAGTGAATTTGTGGAATGCAGACATTTTTATACACTTCTATTTTTACAGAACGTATATTAATATAGCACTGTACATCTGTTGGTGACTCTTTCTTGTCCGGTGAATATCTTGTGTTCTGTATGATACATGATCATTAATTGTGTGATATCACATCCTGGTAAGCCAGTCACATACCATAAATATGTCACACTGACATACGTTTAACTGCTTCGGAATATACATGTATTTTGAATGAGGATGAAAATAGTCAAATTGAAATAGAAGACAATACGAACTTGATTATTTCCGATATTTTATAGATACTGTAGCTGCCTATGAAGCTCAAATGTTTAGCATTAAATGTTGTGGTATGTGCTGTCCTGCGGACAATTATTTGCAAAAGTCATTATGTTTGGGATCTTACATTTTGTTTAATATATAGATTTAATTAATGAATAATTGTATGATAAGAAGTATTTAAATTAAAAAGGACTCTTCAGTTGGAAATAAAAGGAGAGCATTATATATTGCTCTACTAGTAGTAATGCAAGTGGAGAAATCACATATATGGAGAACAGTTTCCCATATTTAAAAAAATAAACAACATTACAACACACACTAAAGCAAATTGATGAAAGGTGAGTGCAGAAACTCACCAACATCCTCGAGTATGAGGCCAGTGTGAGCATGCAATTGCTCACCCCTCATGGACAGACCTGATTAAAAATCAAAATTAATTGACATATTAAACCTGTCTGAAGATGGATATTACATACTATTAGATGACTTGACATAATTTAAACCTGTCTGAAGATGGATATTACATACTATTAGATGACTTGACATATTAAACCTGTCTGAAGATGGATATTACATACTATTAGATGACTTGACATATTAAACCTGTCTGAAGATGGATATTACATACTATTAGATGACTTGACATACTTTAAACCTGTCTGAAGATGGATATTACATACTATTAGATGACTTGACATATTAAACCTGTCTGAAGATGGATATTACATACTACCTGTCTGAAGATGGATATTACATAGATGACTTGACATATTAAACCTGTCTGAAGATGGATATTACATACTATTAGATGACTTGACATGAAGATGGATATTACAACCTGTCTGAAGATGGATATTACATACTATTAGATGACTTGACATATTAAACCTGTCTGAAGATGGATATTACATACTATTAGATGACTTGTCATAATTTAAACCTGTCTGAAGATGGATATTACATACTATTAGATGACTTGACATAATTTAAACCTGTCTGAAGATGGATATTACATACTATTAAATGACTTGACATAATTTAAACCTGTCTGAAGATGGATATTACATACTATTAAATGACTTGACATAATTTAAACCTGTCTGAAGATGGATATTACATACTATTAGATGACTTGACATATTAAACCTGTCTGAAGATGGATATATCATACTATTAGATGACTTGACATATTAAACCTGTCTGAAGATGGATATTACATACTATTAGATGACTTGACATAATTTAAACCTGTCTGAAGATGGATATTACATACTATTAAATGACTTGACATAATTTAAACCTGTCTGAAGATGGATATTACATACTATTAGATGACTTGACATATTAAACCTGTCTGAAGATGGATATTACATACTATTAGATGACTTGACATAATTTCAATCCTTTGATAAAGGCGGTGCATGATGAAGGAAGCTGTTGAAACAATACGCACAATTAAATTGAGAGGGAAGGAATGAACTGTAAAATTATTAGATTTTTGCATATTTTACACACACAGTATTGATAAGTATAATTATGCCTTTAGTTCCATTGATCTGGGACACACTGTGAAAACCGGAGCTTGATGTAAACAATGTAATATAAACGTAATAGTCACTAATTAAACAATGTCTGTGTTTGTGGGCGTAGTTAGGTCAACATTCCTTTCATTTGACATGTCTTGCTAGCTGAGATGGCGTGGAGATGAGCATGAACTACTGAGTGTGAACCCCGAGGCGGACTTCTCGTATATCTTTCATCTTTCTTACTTATGACTAATCACGAGCTGACAAAGCTATATTCTTACCTCTGTATATAGTATATCATGCATGTATATCTATCCGCAGCCTCAATATTGTCTTTCATCATAAAATTTAATATCTTTTACTGGTGCAAAATATACACACACAAGGGAGGATCCAAGTAGGGGTACCAGGGGGAGAAGACAAAAGTACTACTTTTTTATAACAGTTTACAATTTCATTTCAGGAATGCCAAACTATAGTGGGTGTGGGTAATTTTTGGCATGCTTCCATCGGAGAACTGTTCAAACACATATGTCGTGGGCACAATCTCTGACTTCACCAGAGAGTTTTGTCCATGACAAGTCCAAACTATTATTGGGATGCCCTTTTTATAAGTTGGTCCATGTGTACTTTTGCCGTTGGTCCCCTCCCTAAAACATTTTCTGGGTCTGCCCTTGACATAACTGTATATAGCTTTAACAAACATGTGTTTTCACTGTTGGTAGTTGTATATCTTGTATATCGTCACCTGCCTTAATGCAACATCAACATGCACATATGTTACAGTAAATGTCTGCAATCAGCTGATCTGTATCATGTTGAAAAACGGTGAGAGTGTATGTTAAATATCACACAAGTACTATGTGAGACCAGCTTGCTTACATAAAACTCCCTGTCCTAGACCCAGAAGAGAATCTGACGTCATATTCAGTAGTTATTAAATAACAAGTTTATGTATGTAATCCACCTGATGTGATTAATGTCTTCACTTAGGCTGACAGTGTGGTATGTTCAGTTTATATAACATGTACAGTAATCTAATACATGAACCATACAGCCACTTTACATGTTCATCAGATCATGTAATACTGGGAATTATTCATCCGGCATAATACCATTTAACAGTTAAGCTCACAGCATTTGGCTTAATTACATCAATGTGAAATTGTTTGATGGTTCAGATGGTTTTAATATGTCATTACGACAGCTATCTGCATGCATAAACTGTGACATTATTGACTACTATGTGTAGAAGTGATATCCTGGTGTGCGCATTGTAACAGGAAAAGCTGGAAGGACTCACTTGATATATGATATTATCAGTATATATCACATGAACAGTATGTTCGGCCTTTGAATACAGTTGTCAATGGTAAAGTGCTCACCTGATGCGCGATCAGTCTAAGATCGATCCCCATTGGTGGACCCAATGGGTTATTTCTCATTCCAGCCAGTGCAGCTAGACTGGTATATCAAAGGCTGTGGTATGTGCTATCCCATCTGTGCATATACAGTGTTCTCGCTGCTCCATTTAAGCGGGGCGGCCCGCCCTGCTATTGCATTTTGCCACCCTCCTTTCATGTTCTCCGCCCTCCTTTATTTTTCTGCGCCCTTCTTTATTTTCCAGCACCCTATAATATATACACTGCCACTACAAAAACGAAACTACTTTTTATCAGTTGGCGATAATATTTTATCACAGTGATCGATTCATTTGATGAAGATGGGAATAACAAAAAATGTTTTCGACATTAGGGGATCACACAAATGTCTTTTTTGTTTTTTGTATATCTTGAAATCTTTATTAAAATAATAATATTAAAACTTTGATCGGTTCAGCAAAACCGGAACTGCCAGTGAATATCAGACCGATAACATCTTCGGTTCAGTTAAAAGACGAGTCTGCTTGTATTTCGTATAAACTTTTTGTAATCAAAATAAGGAGTATGTCTTTCCACAAAGTCTATCAACACACAACAACATGGTAACCACCAAGCTCCCCCCCCCCCCCCCTTTTTTTTTTTTGAAGGGTGTGGTGCTGCGTGGCCGCCGTCCTCTAATTTTCACCCAGCGAGAACACTGATATACAAGATCTTGTACTACTAATTGAAAAATGTAGCAGGTTTCCTCTCTAGGACCGTACATGTATGTCATTATTACCAAATGTTTGACATCCATTAGGCTGATTATGATTAATAAATCAATGTTCTCTAGTGGTGTTGTTAAACAACACAAACTTTACTTTTGAATACAGCTATATACACTCAGCAAGCAGTTTGTTCATGAAAATAGTTACGCTAGTGTTAATAATTGTAATAATTTGTGATAGAGTCCCATAGATGTCAGTGTAGAATATTATTTATAAGAAAAGGACAGCTATAATATTTGTTTAATAACACCCTAACAGGTGCAGATCCATGGGTAGATGCTGATGGGTGCCGATGTCAGAAAAAAGACTGGAACAGCAATAATAGTCTGTTAAAACACTTCTTACCAAGTCTGGTGTCCCCACATCTTTTACAAACCTCTGGATGCACACCTGCCCCAGAACATTTTAAAGTAAGCCTGTTTGATGTAACATGGCTGTTTTGACATATGAAAGAAGAAATCTGTTTCTGCCACATAGGCTATATTCTTGCCAACTAGAACTAATGAACTAATATATATGTAGAAGTTATGTGAGGTTTTAAAGAGTTTAAAAAGAAATCTGTATGTTTAGAATACGTCTTGTTTCTCCATTTCCTTTTCATCTACCTGCCAGTATATTCATATTTCATCTACCTACCAGTATGTTCACATTTCATCTACCTACCAGTATGTTCACATTTCATCTACCTACCAGTATGTTCACATTTCATCTACCTACCAGTATGTTCACATTTCATCTACTTAACAGTGTGTTCACATTTCATCTACCTACCAGTATGTTCACATTTCATCTACTTAACAGTGTTCACATTTCATCTACCTACCAGTATGTTCACATTTCATCTACCTACCAGTGTGTTCACATTTCATCTACCTGTACCTACCAGTGTGTTCACATTTCATCTACCTGTACCTACCAGTGTGTTCACGTTTCATCTACCTGTACCTACCAGTGTGTTCACATTTCATCTACATGTACCTACCAGTGTGTTCACATTTCATCTACATGTACCTACCAGTGTATTCACATTTCATCTACCTGTCAGTATGTTCACATTTCATCTACTTAATAGTGTGTTCACATTTCATCTACCTACCAGTGTGTTCACATTTCATCTACCTACCAGTGTGTTCACATTTTATCTACCTACCAGTATGTTCACATGTACCAGGGCATGAAACGGCCTGTGGCCAGGTCATCAAATGCAACCAATGTCCTGTTTGGGAGACTTAAATATTTTTTAAATAATGATGTTAGTTGCCCAAATAATATTATCTACTTTAACATATTAGCCACTATTAATATTTATATTCCACATTAAAATCTTGCTTGTTGGTCGCTTACCATAATTTGCCAACGTGCATTCTTATATTTGGGGCCATCATATTTTCTGGTGAATTTCGAACCCTGATGTACATGTACGTGAATGTTAACCTCAATCCAGACATGCATACTGAAGTTTGGATGTGGTACATATAACATGCTTGTTTAAACAAATGACACACAAACATAGCGATCATAGTTTATGTATAAACAGCAGATACATATAATAAAGGAGATAATCTCATATAAACAGCTAACACATATTGTATATTGCCGTGTATTAGCCAACTCCTTGGATAAGCCAACCTCTTAGTTTGACCCTAAATATCTAGTACAAAATGATCGGCCATGTGTACAAGCCGAAGTCATCTTTTGTCCAGTTGTATGTTGTGTATCGATTTCAATAATACTGTCAACAAATAGACTTGTGCTTTCTTCTTCATTATATTTGTTTTCCCTTTAATTATTACAAAAACGGTAATCGCGATCACATCAATGCAGCAATGCTAACATCTACCATGCCGTGAAAAATAATTTAGAACTGATAAAGCATAACAGAAAAATAAATAATTCAAGCTGTAACAACATATTACTGCACACAAGTAATTAATTTATTCACTGGACAGTAAAAAGTAAAATCATTGAGGCATGTTTAATTCACCCCCCCCCCCCCCAAACCACCCCACCACACACACAGAAACAAAAGATCATGTGGTCCGTGACTGCAGCTGTTCACTGTATATGGTATGGTCATGTGACAATTGTGGGAGTAATTATTGTCCTGAAATTCATGTTATGTTTTTTCAGTCGGTAATGTTAATAATGAGCTTAATTTTTTTATGGCATTACTTTACAGTTTAATGCACCCTCCCAACAAAACAATAATATTAGAAATATAATACTTGTTTGAAGAAAAAACACCGTTTTGTGTCTTAAATTTGCTATATGAAAGACTGGTCCCAGCACAGGTCAAACAAAGATGGCGGACAGTTGGAATGAATACGTTTTTAACATTGAAATGACAATAAAACAAGTAATTTTTTATTGTTATTCATCAAACTTATAATGCATTCAAGAACAAAAAACTGCATAATATTACATGATGGGGTGTTTTATTTATACTGTGCACAAATTATTGTTACATAATCTGTGAAAGGCTAAGGGTCTGATCAAAATTTATAAGTCGCAGTCGGGAGTATTTTCAATCGGAATTTTTGCTCCAATTTGTTGCCTCCGTGTATAAGCTGACTCTTCTTTTGGAAAGTGTTTCTAGACTTCAAAAGTCAGCTAATACACGGCAATATACGGTAATAAGGGAGATAATCTAAAAAAGAGACATAATTAAGAAATGGAATCACATCATACAGGTTGGACTATACCAATTCAAATCCCATAGGCGACCATGTTAACGTTTGTGTTTAAAAACACTATATGCAATATATCAACCAAACTGTGACCCATAAATATCAGTACTACAACCCCTACCTCAAAGTATTAACTGCAGAAAATGGTACCTTTCATGGCTCATTTTCGGTATAACCAGATGTTTCTGCAACACCCCCTAGTTTCGCACAAAATTTTAGTACTTTTTTTTACAGGTACACCATACATGTTCCAAGCACAAGGCTACTTGACACGGTGGTACTACATCAAATAAAATTGCATACATTTTTAGCCCAGATGAAACTAATTTTTTTTACAACCAACACACTCACATTTATAACCAATCACAGGACTTGTGGTGTTAACTTCTCTATCAAAAGTTCGGTACACCTCGAACTTCGACCCAGACGGAAATTAATTGGTATAGTGCAACCTATACTGATAACATACATGTTTCAAAAGGTGGTGAATCATATGTTTTTATGACAACCAGGATCTGGTGTCTTCTGACATAAACTGACAACCTCACTGAAACTGTTGTTTCTACAGTGCAACCTAATTTAATGTACACCTCACAAAACACATGTATTTTGTACAGTTTTGTACAATGCAATATGTCATATTTGAACAAATAATTTTTTTTAAAATAATACTCCTGAAGATATTTATTGTCAGATGTGTGTGTGTGCTCAGCTATATATGTAGAGACAGCATGGCTATTCAGAGTACCTCAACTCCTTAAACTTATTCCATTGAAACACATGTACTTGACTGACCCCTAGATTATGAAGACCTCAATAGGCACATCAAAGAAATATCAGTATTAAAAAAATACAATGTCTGAGGAAGGGAAAACCAACATGACTGCATCTGTATGAAGTAATGACTTAATGTCCTGCACATCACTGTTGGAAGAAAATCCTGTATGCTGAGTGTGGGCATCTTCAAGTTACCATGTGCGGGAATTTCAAATCCATCAGCTATGCAGATTTTCAAATTGGACCATCAAAAACCATTGGCAGCCACCAATATTCCTGACTATATTTTATGTATACCCTACTGTAGTTGGAGGTTTTAAAAATGTGTGATATCTGGAATTATCATGCAGCTTTCGCATATTTATTTTTGATTCATTACTAAAAAAACCTGTTTTTAAGTGACATAATTACCCGAACATCTATTTTATTGCATTATTTTCTAATCCAGATCAATACAATATGTATATTGGATGTATTCCTACAATCTGTAATCCAGCATATCATTTAGCTATTAACATTGGATAATACAGCATTAACAATAAAATAAATCATCAAATTACACCAAGGTAGATAATCAAATCTGGAAAAATTGGTTCCAAATCTAGTATACACTCAAAATACACTTCATGGGAGCAAACTAAGTGATTATTTTAAAAAAAGATTTGATCTGGAGACCTAAAGATATGTTTAACAAGCTTATTGTTATGTATAAATGAGAACAGAAGGCACAATAGTGACAAAAAATTTAATTATGGCTTTGGTAAATAAATTCTTCAAAGTAAAAAAATCTTTCCCCTAAAACTACAAATGTGTCTAAAATATGACTTAGCACCCTATAAATATGCCAAAAGGACAATAAAAATCAAGGTCTTTAAAAAGTTAAGCTATCAGAAGTACACACATGAAACATTAACTATGTTTATAGAAGTTAAAGACATTATCCCAATATTGGCACATGTTATTTTTAATATAAAAATAAATTGCTATTAAAATCTAAGTTCAGACTGCCTAGATATATTAACATATTTAAGAGCAGTTGTATATGGCAAGTCAAACACCATGTAAATAAGAACATTCAAATCTGTATAGTATGAATTATAGGCCAAAACCAACTTTTCCTCAGTGCTAATTTTTGTTCAAACTCCATTCAGAGCTATGTACAGTAATTATTGTCACGGTCAAGGTCATTGTGAACTTGCATGGCCGAGTGACGGCTAATTAATCAAATAGTGTAGTTTAATTTAATTAAATCACAAAAATCATAATCTTTTTTATTATGCACTGAATATGTGCTATAGGTTGGACTATACCAATTCAAATCCCATAGGCGACCATGTTAACGTTTGTGTTTAAAAACACTATATGCAATATATCAACCAAACTGTGACCCATAAATATCAGTACTACAACCCCTACCTCAAAGTATTAACTGCAGAAAATGGTACCTTTCATGGCTCATTTTCGGTATAACCAGATGTTTCTGCAACACCCCTAGTTTCGCACAAAATTTTAGTACTTTTTTTTACAGGTACACCATACATGTTCCAAGCACAAGGCTACTTGACACGGTGGTACTACATCAAATAAAATTGCATACATTTTTAGCCCAGATGAAACTAATTTTTTTTACAACCAACACACTCACATTTATAACCAATCACAGGACTTGTGGTGTTAACTTCTCTATCAAAAGTTCGGTACACCTCGAACTTCGACCCAGACGGAAATTAATTGGTATAGTGCAACCTACAGGTACATGTGATAAGGGAGATCAATTCAATATAGGACATCAGCTGATGTAAACAGATGATATCCATAATACGGGAGATCACCCCATATAACAGCTGAGACATTTAATAAGAGATAATACCATCTTCTATAAACAGCTGAGACATTTAATAAGAGATAATACCACCGTATATAAACATCTGATACATTTAATTAGAGATAATATCACCTTATATAAAACATCTAATACATTTAATAAGAGAAAATACCACATTATATAAACAGCTGATACATTTAATAAGGGAGACCACCTTATATAAACAGCTAATACATTTAATAAGAGATAATACCACCTTATATAAACAGCTGATACATTTAATAAGGGAGACCACCTTATATAAACAGCTGAGACATTTAATAAGAAATAATACCACCGTATATAAACATCTGATACATTTAATTAGAGATAATATCACCTTATATAAACATCTGATACATTTAATAAGAGATAATACCACCTTATATAAACATCTGATACATTTAATAAGGGAGACCACCTTATATAAACAGCTGATACATTTAATAACAGTTAATACCACATTATATAAACAGCTGATACATTTAATAAGGGAGACCATCTTATATAAACAGTTGATACATTTAATAAGGGAGACCACCTTATATAAACAGCTGATACATTTAATAAGGGAGACCACCTTATATAAATAGCTGATACATTTAATAAGGGAGACCACCTTATATAAACATATGATACATTTAATAAGGGAGACCACCTTATATAAACAGCTGATACATTTAATAAGGGAGACCATCTTATATAAATAGCTGAGATGTTTAATAAGGGAGACCACCTTAAGTAAAGAGAATATAATATATAATTAATAACCTACCACATCATACATCAACATCTGAGAGACAAATGTACATGTATACATGTAATACAAATGTATGGGAGATCACCTCATATAAACAATTGAGACATATGACAACTTAAGTACAGGAACCGTGAAGCATTCTAGTTTCAATCTGGAATAAGTGCAGCTTACATGTATGCTGGAATGTTGCCAGAAAACTTCATGATTTTACATCCCTGATTATTAGCTTATTATTTAGGTGTTAACAACTGACCAAAGTAGTAAAGCAATATATTTAATAGAGGACCTTTATAGTCAGTTATCATCACAGCAGTTACAAGTCCGATCAAATGCATCTGGTATGCAGATAACAAAATAAAGGTTGCATCTGATGTAATCAGGAGCTTCCAGGTCATAACTAGGTTGCTATACACCACATTAATTACGTTTTGTTACAGTGTTAACATACAACTAGTGAGTGATCAACCCACAGAAGTTCCATCCATGTAAAAAGAGTTGCATATCTTACGTTTAATTTGTTTCTGTCTTCGACAAAACTCTTTGGTGAGGTTGTGTCCATGTTAGGTATGCTTGAACAGTTCTTGGATGGAAGCATGCCAAAAATTACATACAAAGTTACACCCACATTTAATTTTATTGCAGGAGAATTAGGTTGTCATAAGACATTTACTAATACTGTGTATTTTCACAGTAGCTTTTTTCTCTATATAGATTTGACCTGACACCTGTCATATTTAATTAAATAACACAACTTACTTCATCTGCAAAGTTATTAGAATTCTAGCATCCTGACTAGGGACATAACATTAAATTCCAGTGAACACATGGTAGGCTATAACATGTGCGAGATTTTGTATCACACAATGTCATATGTTCAATAAAACACATGTATATTTTTATTGCTATAGTAAGATTAAATGGGTATGCAGGGTTTCTGCCAGAGGGTAAAACGGGTATGGCGCCATACCCAATTTTTTTGCGGATTGTTTGTTTTTTAAGTTGACCTTTTGACATAATTAATAACTCTTTATCATTACTGTATGATCTTCTTAACCCTAATCCTAAACCTAACCCATTATCTTTCTGGTGGAGGCCCCCCCTCCCATACCCCCTCCCATACCCCCATCAACTGCAATTGCATTGAGCACATACATTGTAAATATTCAATTCCATAGTGCCATACCCAAAAATTTATTTCTGGCAGAAACCCTGATATGTACTTATTGATACGATACTTATTGCTATACCTGTTTCATGATGTTTTCCCAGTACAACAAGAAGTTGAAGCTTAGGTGAAGCGATTTAACAATGAAAAATAAACCTGATAAAAGTAAAACGCTGATTAAACACAGTTTTATTGTAGAAATACAACATTGACTAAATAAGCATGCTCATATTCCCTGTCCACCGTCTTTCAATTTTCATTGATGGAAATAACTTGTGAATAAGTAGAAATGACATAAAGATCCGTTTCTCTTGGGTACAGTGAGGCTCCTGCTCTCTCTGTGACTCTCTCTTCAACAAATTTACCCAATCTACCTTTGCCTCTTTTCCTTCTGTTTCAACGTTGGACCTTTTCACATTTTATGTGACACCATCGTTGGATTCTTAATATTTGTGAAGGTTGCTGCAAGTGAACAGCACAACGGTTGGATCCGCTGGGTGATATGGGGGGTTGGAGCTCAGTAGATATAGGGTGGCTATAGGGCATCGGCGGTTTCGGCCGTAGGTTTGGTTTAGGTCTGTTCTGGGGTCCCACCCCGCCCTCTCCCGGTTTCCCTGATGGGTCACACTGAAGTTCCGGATATGAGCAATTATCCTCCTTTAATTACCCAATAAATAAACCTGTATGGCTCGGGCCCAACCTCTCCTTCTTTCCTCCAGGGCTTAAATTTCTCTTAATTGTAATCTATATTTTATTAATTTTATCTTTTTGAACTGCCCACTCTAAAATTGGCGTCTAAAATATTTTAATTTTTAAAATTATTTAGGGTTATATTGTTATATATTTTTGGACTTGCACTTTTAAATTTAAATATTATTAAAGTCCCTAGTCCCAATTTTGGTTTAAAAATCTAAATTGTCCCTTAGTATTCTGTCCTGGACCAAGCCACTGGCTATCCAGAGACTTGGCCCGTGACAGACATGCCTTAAACCTTAGTGGTATATGGGCATGTTAAAAATATTCACTCACTCACACTCAATAAGTACACACCAGTACAAATTGGTGTTGGTAAATGAATACAGATTTAATATATGCATCGACACAATGTCAAATTAGGAATCGATACTCAAGCAAGGGTATCGTGTATTGTATCATCAGCAGTAGTATCGTGACGAATTGGTGTATCGTGACGAATCGGTGTATCGTGACACACCTAAACTGAAATCAACGTATAGGGTACAATGTTTAAAAAACATACATATATGAATATGAATTTCTGAGAAAATTATATTTGTTGTTATTAGCCATATGGTTAAAACTAGAATGCCAAGTAAGACGTAACACTTCATGACATCATCAATTGGCGCACTACAACCTTACAGGAACATCAGCCAAATGAGTTGAGTGATAAAAATAGAAAGCCAAGTAAGACGTAACACTTCGTGACATCATCAATTGGCGCACTACAACCTTACAGGAACATCAACCAAACGAGTTGAGTGATAAAAAAAGCGATCGATTATGGGTAATCATTAGGATATGAAACTTAATACCATTTCATATCATGTTTATGTCCCTCAAGAAATAATTTTCATTGTCCTACATGTATAAATATGAATATTTAAACAATTTATTAAAACTAATGTCCTGTGTCACAGGGCATAAAATTAGATTTTTTCAGACAAATGATATGTCGTTCGTGTGGTTTTAGTGTTTGCACGAACGATTTCTCCAGTGGTTAAGATACAAATGAAAAGGTTAACCGGCAACGGTAATCAAATGAGAATCTAAGATGGGCAATTTTCGTAGCTTTTCTCCAAATTCTTATCATAAATACTGAATTATTATTATTATTTGGTATGCTGGGACTAACTTGAAAGCTGCCATTTACATTTCAGCACACTGTTACAGGGGAGTACTTGTTGGCGCCAAACAATAGTCTGAACGAAACGGGGATTTCATGGAAGCTTTGAGCTTACGGGGATTTCATGGAAGCTTTGAGCTTACGGGGATTTCATGGAAGCTTTGAGCTTCCGGGTCTGAACAGAAAGACCCGAAGTTCTGCAAATCCTCGAACTCAGTGTTTCATCATGTTCTAATTTCCACTTCGTTATTTTAAAGACCCTTATTAAACGTACTATTTTCTTTGCTGTGTATGTCATATTTTAATAAATTGATGTAGCAAGGGTTGTACTTGTTTTCATTACAATACATGTTTCAGAATTAATGCATATATTTCAACGTAACCACACAGGTGTCAAAAAGTAAATAAATATACAGAACTTCACATATGTTTTTTTCGCTTCCTATATATTGCACGAGTTTATTGTGCGTAAGAATATTTATCATGAGACCGCGTAGTTATATTAGCCAAAACACGTCAGTTTACATTTTCTGATGAGCGATTATAGTTTTTGCACGAACGATCAGTCGTTCATTTCAATATTGGTTTTGCATAACGGACAGACGAACGACAAAATTGTTCGTGCCAAATTTTATGCCCATGGTGTCATGTTTTGGTTACATACAATTTATAATTTCTGAATAATTTAAAATAAATTAAATAAAACTAAAGTAATATTCATATTTCTTATGATGTTCAGTATACACTTTATTTGATTATATATAATTTCTGCTTCCCTGGTAGGTTCATAGTCTTAAAATGTTAACATTATCACTGGCGAGTATTTATTTTGAGTACAGCAACCAGTTGACCCAGTCACTCAGTGGAAATGATGGATGAGTCCACATTGACTAGCTGGTAGAGTAACCACATAAATTCCCTTCCATGGTTTCCAGGTATTAGTCTATGATAAATACAATGTAGGTCACAGGCTGACATTTGAAACTTCTCCCTAGACTGAGTGAGCCATCTCCCAATCCAACCAGTCATACACATTTATAGGATATTAAACAAGCTTCCATTTCGTATCATGTTTATGTCTCGAGTAAAATAATTTTCAGTTGTCATGAGAATGGTAGATAGTTTAATATCTTATTTATTACCCATATGGCATAATCGATTTTAATTTATATCACTGATCTTGTTTGGTGATCTGATATGGTTGTAATGCAGTCATCGTGTGCCGTCGAAGTATTACGTCCCACTTGGCGTTCTAGTGGGACGTATCACTTTGATATGATTTTAACCCTATTAGTAATAAGTATGTATATCAAAGGGTTGGCTATCCATTGAAATAGTGCCACACTAGGTGGGATTTAGCGTAGTTAGTGAGCTTTCACCTGAAGTGCTTGCTTCATAGGATCAAACCCCATTGGGTTTCCCCATTCTAACCAGTGCCCCATGGCTAGTATATCAAAAGTCATGATATATGTTGTCTTGTCTGTGGGAAAGGACATTTACAGGGGAGGGTAGGTAGGGAGGCAGTAGTAGACTTCTTATCTCTTTATCCATCTCTCACTCTATCTCTCTTTCTCCCTCTTTCTTTCTATCTCTCTGTTCCTCCCTTTCTGTATGACTTGCTGTCTCTCCTTCTCTATCTCACTCACTCTCTGTATCTATCTCACTTACACGCTCTCTCTCTCTCTCTCTCTCTCTCTCTCTCTCTCTCTCTCTCTCTCCCTCTCTCTCCCCATCTCCCTCTCTCTCTCTCCATCTCCCTCTCTCTCTCTCTCTCTCTCTCTCCCCGTCTCTCTCTCTCTCTCCCCGTCTCTCTCTCTCTCTCTCTCTCTCTCTCTCTCTCTCTCTCTCTCTCTCTCTCTCTCTCTCTCTCTCTCCCCATCTCTCTCTCTCTCCCCATCTCCCTCTCTCTCTCCCCGTCTCCCTCTCTCTCTCCCCGTCTCTCTCTCTCTCTCCTCTCTCTCTCTCTCTCTCTCTCTCTCTCTCTCTCTCTCTCTCTCTCTCTCTCTCTCTCTCTCTCTCTCTCTCTCTCTCTCTCTCTCCTCTCCCTCTCCCTCTCTCTCTCTCTCTCTCCCTCTCTCTCTCTCTCTCTCTCTCTCTCTCTCTCTCTCTCTCTCTCTCTCTCTCTCTCGCTCTCTGTCTCTCTCTCTGTCTCTCTCATTCTCTCTCTATTACAGTGGCAGATGGAGGATTTTTCAGCTAGGTGGGTGCAACATTTAAAGGAGCATATACAGTATTCAGTGTGGTTGAGCAATGTTTATAATTGGGGGGGGGGGGGGGGGGTGGCAGGATGTAGCCCAGTGGTAAAGCACTTGCTTGATGCATGGTCAGTTTCGGATCAATCCGTCAGTGGGCCTATTGAGCTATTTCTCGTTCCAGCCAGTGCACCATGACTGGTATATCTACGGCTGTGATATATGCCATCCTGTCTGTGGGATGTTGCATATAAATGATCCCTTGCTACTAATGGAAATTTTTTGTTGGCTTCCTCTCTAAGACTATATGTCAAAATGAACAAATGTTTGACATCCAATAGTTGATTATTAATAAATCAATGTGCTCTAGTGGTGTCATTAAACAAAACAGACTTTGTTTATAATTGGTACTTAAAATATCCAAAAGTATACTTTTTATAATTTATAGTATTTATGACAATACTCCCCCAAATCTCCAAACCAGTAAAGATATTAAATGTACCCCACAAAACACAAATAAATGTAATTGTATTTATTTGCTAAACACTGGGTTTTGGAGGCACTTTTAGAAATCCAGGGAGTTGGGGTGTTTACCCCCAGTACTCTCTTTCTTGATCCACTCATGTAATAGCCATAGTTTACAATGTGCTGAGGTGTCATTAAAAATGTATATGTTTTCTCTATAATTGAGTCGGTGGGCCCATTGGGCTATTTCTCATCCCAGCCAGTGCCCCACAACTTGTATATCAAAGGCCATGGTATGTGCTATTCTGTCTGTGGGATAGTGCATACAAAAGATCTCTTTGTACTAATGGAAAAATGTAGCGGGTTTCTTCACTAAAACTATATGTCAAAATTACCAAATGTTTGACATCCAGTAGCCTATGTTTAATCAATCGATGTACTCCAGTGGTGTCATTAAACGAAACAAAGTTTAACTTGAACTATAATTGCATGTTTGCTGTTATGTCTTGCAGAATGTTGACTTGGAGCTATCCGGCGCTGGGCTCACTAGCAAGGATGAGTTGGTCATCACTATAAAGGACTGGGAGCGGATCGGCAGAAACAGGTGGGTTAGGCCAAACACAGTACATTTCTCATCTCTGTATGGATTGATTTTCACCTTTGTGCATGTTGATTTTGAACCTCGCTCTTCAACATGTTTGGGTTGTTTTATTTTTCATGGTATGATGTCGAATTTTGCATGGCTTTTCTTGCTGTGATATAAAACCGCATTTGATGCCAAAATGTCATCACTTGGATCATTAGCTGGGGTTTTATTTCTCTCAAAAATAGGTCCTGTTTTTTTTAATGAGTAGTATAGCTTGTTATAAAATATTTGTGGCTAAAGTCGAAGCCATAAAAATTGTGTTTGCTATATTGAAAATGTAAGGGAAAATATTTAGGATACCAAGGGAAATGAGGGGGCAAAATGGCCATTGAGGAGGGACCATATCAGATGAGGAGGACGTAACAAAAACCTTTTCTGTGCATTTCATGTTTTAAAGAAAAACAAAGGGAAAAATAACCCCCAAAACAGGTGTGTTGGAGTAGCGATCACATTTCTCTTATACACAGTTTGTGATTACTGTACCTACCTATATATATAGAAACAGGTGGGTTGGAGTAGTGATCATGTTTCTCTTATACACAGTTCGTGGTTTCAGAAACAGGTGGGTTAGAGTAGCGATCATGTTTCTTTTATACACAGTTCATAGTTTTTGTATACACATGACCATCATAATGTGAAGAATTCATTTCCAATGAATTAATGAATGAATGAATGAATGTTTAACGACACCCCAGCACAAAAATACACATCGGCTATTGGGTGTCACAAATGGTAACTACCCGGTATATGAAAATATTTCGTTTCCATCATGCAATATTTGCCAGTTTCCATATTTTAGAATTAGCAGTTACTGTTTTTTGATGTTAGTACATGATCTATGCCCATGGAAGAGGATGCTAAAACTGTACCAAATGTGATTATACCTTACATTATATTTCAACAAAACCATGTTTTTCTCAAAATTACATATATATATATATATATATATATATATATATATATATATATATATATATATATATATATATATATATATATATATATATATATATATATATATATATATATATATATATATATATATACATATACATATACATATACATATACACATACACATACACATATACATATACAGACACACACACACACACACACACACACACACACACACACACACACACACACACACACACACACACACAGACACACATACATACATACATATATATATATACAGTGGAACCTCGTTAGTCCGGACTCCAGTAGTCCGGAATCCTCACCTTACGGACGGTTTTATCACAAAACGAAACGACCGCTCAGTAAAATTATTCGTTAATCCGGATATTCAGGTTCCGGAACCAGACAGTCATAATTCTGAACCAAATGTAAAAAGTAAAGGCAAATTGCTTCGTTTGACCGGTCGCCGCTGATTGAACATACAAGTAATCCGCCAATTAACACTCAAGGAATCGACGGAGATAAAATGGCTGCACGGGGTTTCACACCTCAGTTTATTTAACCATTCACCTGTGTTTATTTAGTGTTAGTCGGATAGAGCATAAGTGTTCACAAGTGTTTATTGTTTTTTTAACTATAATTTCTTTGATCTATGACCAGGCTGGCTGTTTTATTTTATGGGGGGGGGGGGTATTTTATTTTTAAAAGTGGGTAACTCTTGATCATACCCTACGGTACCCCATGATCTTGTTTTGTAACTACCCTCCCAACTTGCCTGTATGATCTATTACTGAATACTGGTCATAATTGTTTTGGTGTCCCAACTCAAGAGTATTGCCAGTCACCCAAAATAAAGACAAATGAAACGTCTTTATATGTTATTGCTATCAAAACACTGACTTGCGACTCTTTCATAAGTGGAACAATGCTCATTCAGTTTCATGCCGGTTTTGAGAGAGTTGTATTTCTGTGCTAGGGGCGGAGGGGTGTATCATGTTGGCGTTTATATTATATCAGTAGATATAGCAGAAATGAATTATAATTTCGCCATTTAATGTTTAAAACATAATCTGTAAACGTAGAAACTTTAAACTAATAATGATTGTATATAAGTGAGAAACAATATGCATTCCTCAACAACGTACCCACTTCGTGGAAATCAACTCGACCACGTGGCCTAGATTTACAACATTAACCGGTACGACAAAACACGACTAATAAAATTGTAAACTTGTTGTCGCTAGTAATCAAACATTTAGCATCAACAATGCAACATGTCTTAAACAGTATTTCATTTTATTTAATCGCATTTTCTAACTTTAAGACAAGCACCTGACAGTACACTACTAAATAGTAGACTAGCCTCACGGACATGCAAATAGCACTTATTCACACCACGAGGCGGATCAACAGAACAAAACTGGTTGAAGAATTGTTTGGTTGTAAAATTCAAATGTGTCGTTTTTATTTTGTTTTTGAATCAAGGGAGGTTACTCATCACGTACATTTCAGTAATCCGGAAATTCGTTAATCCGGACGTTTTTTTTAATAACCATACTGTCCGGACTAACGAGGTTCCACTGTATACATACACATACATATACACATACACATACAAATATATACATATATATATATACATACATATATATATACATACATATATATATATACACATACACATATATACACATATACATATATATATATATATACATATAGATATAGATATATACATATAGATATAGATATATATATATATATATATATATATATACATATATATATACATATATACATACATACATACATACATACATACATACATACATACATACATACATACATACATACATACATACATGCATTAAAAGAGCTTCCTTTTTATGGAAGCTTCGATAGCTCAGAGCGTATCGTGGTTAGTCTTGCAATTTGCGGGCGAATCGGTGCCACAGGTTCGAGTCCCAGCAACGGCATGGGACAATTTGTGAGGCCAGAAAGGATTTAATTATCCCCTGCACCAGTGCGTTAATATCTATTTTGTAATAGTCAACCTCGACATACATACAATATATATATATATATATATATATATATATATATATATATATATATCATATACATACATACATACATATATATATATATTATATATATATATATATATATATATATATATATATATATACATATATATACACATATATATACATATATATATATACATATATATATATATATATATATATATATATATATATATATATATATATACTTATATATATACATATATATATATATATATATACATACAGTAGAATCTCATTGGCTCGAACGCCCAATGGTCGAACCTACCTGTATTCTCGAACCAAGAACAATGTCCCGATTTTTTCTCTCTATTAAACCCTATATTTTGGTGCTGATTGGTCGAATACCCCTAGGGTCGAACAGAAGCTTTCTCTCGAACCAGTTTATTGGTCCTAACTGTAAAATTAAACATATTTAGCTTGAACGACTAAGTCTATCCGAAGAAATACAAAAAATATTTATGTACGAATGTTTTATCGACCCTTTTACGTCAGTCTCAAAGTAAGTTATTATAAATTTGGAAGTGGAACGAATTAATCCTAGATCATATTCGGCTTATCATGTTGTTTATTTAGCACCTATTGGTAATTATCTTTCTAGTACAGACAATTGTACTACGACAATCGTTAGCTGGTTGAACCTTGCCTGTAACACCAATCAATTGGTGAGCCTAGCCAGGCCTCGCCGGTTTACTTTAATCATTTTAATCGCTACTCTATGCCTGAGCGTCGGCATATTCTGTGTTTAACTTGAAATACAGGAGAGATCATTGTAATGTAGTGATTGCAACAATAACAGGTAAAGGCCCTCCGCCTGTGCTTCATGCATTCATTTTTTTCTCAGCGTTGTCAATATGTCGCTAAAGATTCTACAACAGCATAGTAAAGAACGATTTTTTAAATAAATAAATATTTATAAATCCAGACTACCAGTGTGTTTGTTATTTGTTTATTTAAATAATAGTTACAAATATGTATCTCATCCGACATTTGACGACGACTTCGTTACTCATGAGTCAATAGTACCATCTCGCCCAAGCCAGTTTTACGGAACTATGCGATGTGTTCCGATTGGTTTTTGTGTTACAGAAGCACCCGACAATGGCCGAATGCATGGTTCGAACTACCCGATGGGTCGAACAGACTTTGATGCACCGACAGTGTTCGAGCCAATGAGATTCTACTGTAATATATATATATATATATATATATATATATATATATATATATATATATATATATATATATATATACTGAACTGAACAAAAAAAGAAACTTCCGATTTGTACATATAGTATTTGTTGTGTTAAAGAATTCATTGTGTAATGAAATGATATAGGTAGTATTAGCCTTGAGCTGTATTATCAGGATTCATGAATTTTATTAATTATCTTTGCACTGTTAATCGTCGACAACATGAAATTCAATTTGCACGTGCATGCATGGTTCGACATGTCCCGTGTAGTATTCGGTCAATTTGTTTTACTTGTCTTACTGACATTGTTGTCAAGTGAACGAAAACGCTTCAAAATTTGTAAAAAAAATTAAGTTTTTTTACACTGTAGCATTTTTAGTATGCCAAGAATACCCAATAATTTACGCGAACGCGCGATTGGCATGCTTGATCCTGGCATGTCGACAGAAGACGTTGCAAGGCATGTTGGGAGTTCTAGTCGAGCGATACGAAATCTTCGCGTAAGATTTCGAACGACAGGAAACACCAACGACTTGCCACGTTGTGGACGTCTGCGTGTTACAACGCGTGGTCAAGACCGCTATATCATGAACACGCATTTGCACAATCGATTCCAAACTGCCACTGCTACTGCTTCTAACACACCTGGGCTTCATAATAACCGAATCAGTGGGCAAACTGTTTGTAATCATCTGCGGGAGAACGGTTTACATGCACGACATCCTTACGTCAGATGCGTTTTAACACAACGTCATCATCTAAATCGTCTTAATTGGGCACGTGTACACACTCGTTGGATACGGCGACGCTGGAATACCATTCTTTTTTCGGATGAATCCAGATTTTCTTTACAACGTGGTGATGGCAGGGTGCGCGTCTACCGTAGGAGAAATGAACGCTATGCTGACTGTTGTGTTCTTGAACGAGATCGTTTTGGGGGTGGGGGTTGTGTCATGGTCTGGGCAGCCATTGCCCATGGTTATCGTTCACCACTAGTCGTCATTGATGGCAATTTAAATGTTGGACGTTACCGCGATGACATTCTTGCTCATCACGTCATTCCTCTGTTCCATAACAACGCCAACATCTCGATTTTTCAGCATGATAATGCCACCTCTCATACAGCTAGAGACACTGTAAATTTTCTTAGGACAAATAACATTGATTTCATTGATGACTGGCCTGCTAAAAGTCCTGATCTCAACCCCATCGAGCATGTCTGGGATAGTCTGGACAGATGATTGAGGCGTCGTCCCAACCCACCCGCTAACGTCAACGAACTTCGTCAAGCACTCATTCAGGAATGGAACAATATTCCACAGGCAGAAATCAACACTTTAGTCAATTCTGTGCACCTGCGATGCACTGCAGTGGTCAATTCAAGAGGTGGTCATACCCGTTATTAAGTGGGTTTTTTTTTTTTTTAACCCCTACTACACTTGGTCAAAATTTCTCCCAGTTTCTGTTAACCTATGACCATGATTTCTGAACCAAACGATGCATCATGGAACACTCTTTAAACGGTTTGTTTTCATCAAGTTATGTTCAAGCAAAGTTAGCGGAAGTTTCTTATTTTGTTCAGTATATATATATATATATATATATATATATTTATGAAACTCTTCATATACAGCCTATACCATGCTGTTTGTAATGCTGTTCTGTGAATAATAACCTAGAAAAGAGGATATGAATTTTTTATATATAAATCAACCACTTACAATGTACACTGAGTTTTTCCCATTCCAACCTGTTCCTCATGTCTCGTATTATCAAAGGCTGTCATATGTACTGTCCTGCTTGCATCATAAGATTGAGTAATCTCAGTGGACCCAATCATTGCTTGCGTGTTTTTCCCCTCCCAATAAATGACCCACGACTGGTATATCAAAGGCTGTGGCATGTGCTGTCCTTGCCTGTGAGAAAATTCATATAATGGGAAAATGTCACAGGTTTTTTCTATCATTGTGATCTAGTGGTGTCATTAAACAAAACAAACTGTAACTTTGTGGTTCATTACATTGATTAATTAATCATCGGCTATTGGATGTCAAAACATTTAGTAATTGTGACTCATGTTCGTCCGAGGAAACCCGCAACATTTTTCCATTAGCAGTAAGGAATTTTTTATATGCACTTTCCCACAGACAGGACAGCACATACCACAGCCTTCAACCAGTTGTAGTGCACTGGTTGGAACTAGAAAAACTCAATCAGTAGAATGAATCCACCTAGGTGGTTCGATCCTGTGACGTAAGCATCTCAAGGGAGCACTTAACCGACAATTTTAACTTTAAACTTTCATAAAAGAAATATTCCAATAATGTTTATTGCACAATTTTCTGTGACTTCCAAAAGGCATTGCAAGACTGATGATCATTAGCAGTGCTCTGTGTGTATATCTATTAGTGGATTCTGTGAGTAAGATGTAATATATATAACCGCTTTCCATCTGGCAGACTGTCCTATCCTGGGAAACATTACACTGGCTTTGTTTTAGTGATCTGTGTGGACAGGGAGTTAGTCTGGAGAAATTAGGCCATCTAATGAATTTTGTTGATATGGTCTTGCTGGCATGGTGGTCCAGACATCGACATTAAGGTTGGTGGTACGTGCTGGGTTCATATCCCGGTAGAGGCTCAAATCCAGAGTGAGTTAATGGTTCAGTAATGTGAGTGATGAATGAATGAATGTTTAATGTCACCCCAGCACAAAAATACATTGGCTGTTAGGTGGTGTAAAGCAGATGGCAGGGCTCGAACTTAATGGTGGCACCAACGGCAATTGCCATCATTGAGATATAAATGGCCGTAGGTGTAGAGCATCACCGATGGCACTTTTGTGGCTCCTCAACAATGATGAAATGTCTACACCTGGTGTACATTATTTGCCAATATTTAACGTCTGCACATTTAAAAGATGTCTACATACACATGTATAACAGGATAGCCTTTTAGTCAGGTTTATTTGCTGCAAATGTCACTTTTTATACAAATTGCCATTGGTGGACTGTTTCATCCATTGCAATTCTTTTAAAAATTGCTGTGGGAGACAAATTCTTAAGTTCGAGCCCTGAGATGGTACACCAACGGTTTGTCATTAAACCTTTCTATAGACATCCTAGATAACATGCTGAAACCTATAAAAACACCATTAGAGCACATTTATGTATTAATCATGGGCTATTGGATGTCAAACATTTGGTAATTTTGACATAAAGTCTTAAAGAGGAAACCCACTACATTTTTCGATTAGCAGCAAGAGATCTTTTTATATTCACCATCCGACAGACAGGATAGTACATACCATGGCCTTTGATATCCAGTCATGGTGCATTGGCTTGAACGAGATACAGCCCAATGGGCCCACTGACAGGGATCGATCCTGGACTGACCTCACATTAGGCGAGCAGCTGGAATCTCAGTCAGATATTGTTCAATATCGCGTAGCATTTCGCAATGCAAATTTCAGAGATGGCTACACAATGATAGACGTTAAATAAATGTTAGATGTTAAATTTTTAAAAAATATTCCCTGTTAATTGTTGGTTGTAACCAGCCAAATGACTATTTTGTATTTAATGAGGAGAGGGAAGACTATGTTTTAGTTATTGTTGGCCTTGTAGCTGGTGTCACTTATGTGTCTCAGTGGAGACACTTGTCCCTTGTGAAGTCCAGTTAACTTCAGGTCGATTAAACAGTAACCTGGTTTTATGCCAGCCATGTAATCCCGGTCTCCATGTGTATGTAGAGGGTATTAGGCTAACAATTGTTGTGAAAGAAAAATAATAATAACAGTAAATATAAGTAATGACAATTAATACTCAATAGACAACAAACATGGTATAATGCAGTTATCCAGATCTCTCTCTCTCTCTCTCTCTCTCTCTCTCTCTCTCTCTCTCTCTCTCTGTCTGTCTGTCTGTCTGTCTGTCTGTCTGTCTGTCTGTCTGTCTGTCTCTGTCTCTGTCTCTGTCTGTCTGTCTCTCTGTCCGTCTGTCTGTCTCTCTCTCTCTCTCTCTCTCTCTCTCTCTCTCTCTCTCTCTCTCTCTCTCTCTCTCTCTCTCTCTCTCTCTCTCTCTCTCTCTCTCTCTCTCTGTCTTTGTTTCATTTTATGTAATACCCAATGTATTATATAACAAAATAGCTTGTTTGTAGTACATTTTATATATTGTAGTGTTTAAAGTGTAATTAGGTGTACAAAAATATATATTTCTTCATACCACTATTTGAATGTGTACTAAAAATTATATACATCTGAAGTTCACCTCCCTGTATTTACTGTAATTATTGTTCTACTGATGCAAAACCCACAGCTGCCTGAGCCACTGCTATTGACATTTAAAAAATTTTTTTTTAATAATTGGCTTGGTATACTGATCGATAAAATATTCCACCACAAACACTGACCAACATATTAATTAAATAGGTGAGTTTTAGGCTAGTGAATTCAATGATCTATACATTCTAAGCAATTTGTCATAATTTGCTGGTGATGTTTGTAACTAAAATTAGAAAAAATAATATATTATTTTTAAAACAATGTTTTATCACTGATGCAAATACCTATACTCCCTGAGTCATTTTAGGGTATTTACTGTCAACAAATGTATAAAAATATATTCTGTGCTGTTCTGTGTATAGGAACATGTTTATAAAATGTTCCTTGCTGCTAATCTGGGGCCCAATTCACAAAAGTCTCTTAGGCTCTGCTAGACAACAAAGCATAAACTGGCATGTAACTAACTATAGGGCCGGGACATAGCTCAGTGGTACAGCGCTCGCTTGCTGTGCGGTCGGTCTGGGATCGATCCCCACCAGTGGGCCCATTGGGCTATTTCTCATTCCAGCCAAGGCACCATGACTGGTGTATCAAAGGCCGTGGTATATGCTATACTGTCTGGGATGGTGCATGTAAAAGATCCCTTGCTGCTAATCGAAAAGAGTAGCCCATGAAGTGGCGACAGCAGGTTTCCTCTCTCAATATCTGTGTGTTCCTTAACCATATGTCCATATAACTGTAAATAAAATGTGTTGAGTGTGTCGTTAAATAAAACATTTCCTTCCTATAATGAATAATGTTTAAAAAAATAATCATAAAAAAACATTAAGTTTTATCAAATCTGATTTGAGCTTTTGGCGGGGTTTTTTGTGTAAAATAATTTTATTGTCAGTACAGCTTTTATTTTAAAATGATGATCATTTTTCATGTTTTAAACCCATACTATCTCATACAACATTTGTTTGGGGTTTTTTTGTGCAAAAGTGTCAGTGTAAATAAAAAAGTTTCTAAACAAAATTACTATCAAAGTGCATAGGCTAAATCTTGTTTGTTGATACAGGAAGGTAACTGATGGAACAGGCAAAGCAGTTGTATGTTACAGTTCTGCCTTTAGTCTGTGTATTGCATTATCAATTACCCGGTACTAGTAACTTTTTTTTAGATAAAGCTGACTATATAGGTTGTTCCAGTATCTTATTTTCACACCATTACAATCTGTACAATTTGATAATAATTTGCTAACAAACTTTTTTATTTACACAGAAATATGAAAAATTATATGTTCCTAGATCAATTAAATATCAGATGAGCAGATCTTTACCACTAGGCTACAATATACACCCACACTCTTCAGCAAATGTTGTATTAAATTTTCGGGGGGGGGGGGGGGGGTGTAGCCTAGAGTTACAGCGCTCGCCTGATGCACAGTTGGTCTGGGATCGATCCCCATCAGTGGGGCCATTGGAATATTTCCCGTTCCAACCATTGCACCATGACTGGTATATGCTATCCTTCTCTGTGGCATGGCGCATATAAAAGATCCCTTGCTACTAATGGAAAAATGTAGCAGGTTTCCTCTCTAAGACTATATGTCAAAATGACCAAATGTTTGACATCCTGTAGCCGATGACTAATAAATCAATGTGCTCTAGTGGTGTCATTAAACGAAACAAACTTTACCACTCGGCTGTATCCCACCCCATTCAGTGAATGGTATGTATGTTGTTTTGTATGTTCTCTACAGGTTGTTGGGATCGGCGAAGGTGGGTTTAGCGGAACTGGCTCGTGGAGGAGAGCAGGCTAAAGAGCTGAGCATCAAACTGCAGGATGGCAATGGGCGACCGATCCAGGTAGGCGTGGCTTTTTCTATAGTCTGTTTGCAGCAAATAGGAACCAATCAGTTCATTGTAACACTAATGAATAAAGTTAAAATTTTACCACAACATATTATTGTTTTAAACCCATACAAATTCAAATATGATTTTTTGGAGAAATGTTTTTTTAAAATTAAACAGTTTTTTAACAAATTACCATCAAATTGTATAGATTAAATTTCATTTTTAATACATGGGTGAAGACAAAATGCTAGCACAACCAATGCTTGTCACTGAATGCAGTACACAGAGACTAAAGGTAGAATTGCACATTCTTTACTTTGACAGTTCCATCGGTTGTCTTCATACCTGTGTGATAATTAAAGGAAGATTTAACCTATGCATTTTGATGGTAATTTTTAAAGAAACCTTTTATTATTTGGCCTGGTATGGGTTAAAAAAAACTTTAAAATATGCGTTTGAATAGAAAATATGAATTTTAACTTCATTCATTATAAAATTACTTGTCAATTCATTGGTTTCCATTTGATGCCAACAGACTATACCTTGTTGCAAAATTTCATTTGATGCCAACAGACTATACTTTGTTGCAAAATTTCATTTGATGCCAACAGACTATACCTTGTTGCAAAATTTCATTTGATGCTCCTGGCTAAATATTGTCAAATATTTTTACTTTGTGAATATTGGGAGTTTAAGAAGAAAACAACTTGTCTGTATGTTTATATTTGTAATATGAAGTTTGTTATAATGTTAAAAACTTTTTTTTTTTCCAAAATCTTTTGACAGATTACTTGGTTTAATGGTACAAGTTATTTCCAAAATTGTTAGCCGTCAATGGGTTAATTTTCCTCCATAGAAACTATTCTGTTGCTACTGATAAATGTCAGAGTTTAAACTATCAGAGTTTAAACTAGACTCAAATAATGATTAGCAATTGAAGGAATTTGGTCAGCAAATCCACAGCCAACTTCAAATTTGTATTGGCCAACTTTTTTTTTTTTTTTTTTTTTTTTTTGGCCAAACTGCCATAATGGTGGTTCCTCTATAAAGGGCATTGTGTTTTTTAATTGGCTTTTTTATGAATTAAGATTGAAATATACATTGTATTTGCCAAATTTAACTTTTAATTAAAATTTGATGATTGGTAAATGGCAGTTTAAACTGTGAGCTGAATTTACAAAGCCTGCTTTACATTTACATGCATGTAACTCCATACATTTACATGCATGTAACTCCATACATTTACATGCATGTAACTCCATACATTTACATGCATGTAACTCCATACATTTACATGCATGTAACTCCATACATTTACATGCATGTAACTCCATACATTTACATGCATGTAACTCCATACATTTACAATGCTTAAACACTCGCATTTAAACAAAACAGGCTTCATAAATGTGGCCCTGTACACATGTATGTGTATCAAAAGTCATGGTATGTTTGCTGTCTGTAGAAGACACACTGATGCCAACATAAATATGTTAACAGGCTCGTACACCAGATTTCCAAGTGTAAAGTTTGTTTTGAATAAATAGTGGATCTTCTTTGGCAAGTGAAGGGTTGAATTTGTTTTACAAAAAAAAAAAAATATATAAAAATTTGAAATGACTCTCTGGACTAACTAGTTATTCTACTATGTGGGGTTCAGACAAAATTAAGTTGCATATGTTGAGTATGTACAACACACATCCACACCTGTCAACCCTCCCGGATTCCACAGGTTTTTTATTGTCTCCCACTGGAAAAATATTTCTCCTGGGAAATCGTTATTTTTTATCCATAAAACAAAATTCAAGCTACTGTGGGTGGGTATTGACATTCAGTGTTGCCATATATAAAACTATCCAATTTAGTCATAATAACGCCTCTGACTTGTAAAACGTCTTTCCACTAGATTACATAAGGCAAAGTTTTATGGCTGGAAGTGCCACAGTGACCACATGCATCACTACACACGATGTCAAAATCACATGTCAAAGCAAGACAACAAAAAGACCAATTATCTATATAAACAATACTTGTGTCAGTTAGATTTGTAGGTTTGTGCAGTAAAATACTAGTAACAAGAGTACACTTTAAGGGATTATTTTCTTACAATTAATAAATCTTGTCTTTGACATAAAGTTACTCACGGAAATAGGTATAATTCCGGTATATTTCACACTATGTCAATAATGAGCTTTTACTTATGATTAGTGGAAATACAATGTTTATTGCATGGTTATGATGATTTTAAGTAAGTACCACACCACTGTACCTCATTATAGTCAAAACTGTACATTAATTTATAAGATTTATATAAATTTGTCTTAGGTCTACTTTTCACAAACCACAAATAATGATGATGCAACCAGTAAGTGGTTGCAAATGTACTAATTAATGTTTACATTTTTTGTTAGTGTTCTTAACATTTTTTGATAAAAGGGTTATTTAAATTTTTAAAAATTAAATCTATTTTTAATGCCAAGATCTAAGGTTGACATGACATTATGTAGTGTTCATATAACTTATTGTAATACTTTTTAAAAACTTAGTGTTAAATCATGTGCATTTAAAAAATCTCCTGCTTTTTCAACACACACCACTTGCTTTCTCTTGACTAAAGGTTGACAGGTCCGACAACATTGCCGTAAACAAAGGACATGTGTTAAAGAGGTTCATTCTGTTTTTGTAACAAAAAAGTGAGCCTAATATATATTTTGTCATCAAAGTTTAATTTTCTTTCTGTGATTATTTAAATGATTTTGTTTCAGGCTTCTATCAATCTAAAGATCGTCTACCGACCTCTGAAGGGTGCAGGTGGAGGTGGCGGGGACTCGAAAGGTAGGAAATATACTCTATCAAAAAAGAAATGCAAGTGTTTGATTTGACAAAATATCGGCGTGAAATATTCAGATTTTGGCAAATGCATGTGAAACTTGGGGAAAAGATGGGGTAGTGATGGGTATTTAAAGCTGCAATGCTCGCAATGATGCCTCATTTCCATTTCGACACAGACGAGTTACAAGATGCCAAGACTAAGCCTGCCAAATTGAAACACTGCAATAGTCCACCTCCAGTTAGGTGAATCGCAGTCAGCAGTCGCACACCACATGAATGTCCATCAGAGCACCATTTCACGTCTCTGGGACAGGTACCAGCAGTTTCAATCAGCTGAAGACCAGCCCAGAAGTGGAAGATCTCGCATAACAACTGCAGCACAAGATCGCTACATCCGGGTTCTTCACTTGTGTCACCGAAATGGCACAGAAAAGAACACTGCTAGACGCATACCTGGTTTGAGAAGAGTATCTGCACAAACCATTCGGAACCGACTTCGAGAAGCTGGTTTACAGGCTAGGAGACCGTATGTTGGCCCTGTCCTGCGACATCAACATCAACCTTTACGTGTTCACTGGTGCATGATTGTACAGGGGTGGAACTTGGGGAAAACTGGTGACGAGTCACATTTCCTTCTACAGCGATGTAATGGGTGACAACGTGTTTACAGACGCCGCAATGAACGTTTTGCCAACAACTGCATCGCCCAAGTTGACAGATTTGGTGGAGGGAGTGTCATGATGTGGGGAGCCATCTCATACACTGGTAGAAGTGAACTTGTGTTCGTACAAGGCAACCTGACAGTTGTACGCTACCGGGATGAAATTCTTCACCATCACATGCTTCCCATTTTGGATCGACAGAGAACTCTTTCAGCAGGACAATGCCAGGTCACATACGGCATGTGTAACAATGGATTGCCTACAGAATGAGAACATTAATGTGCTGCCATGGCCATCAAGATCGCCAGATCTCAACCCCATTTAACATCTATGGGATGAACTGGACAGACGTGTACGCCAGCATGACTCGGAGCCTCAGACACTTCTGCAACTGTCACATGCACTGCAGGAAGAATGGGCTAGGATTCCATGTGCCCGGATTCAGAGACTCATTCAGTCTATGCCAAGAAGATGTCGCGCAGTGATTGTTGCTGTTGGTGGCCACACAAGGCACTGATTTCAGCACCCTCATGCGATGCTGTTTGGTGACGAAAATGCCTCCACTGCCGTCAGTCCATAGCAAGAACATTGTCACATACTCATGTCAGATTTGACTGTGATATGATCATCAATAACGAAATTATGCCACTTTGTATTAAAGAGATAATTCCATGAATATTTTGCCTATGCGTTTCTTTTTTGACAGGTTATAGTTCATTTGTCTGTCACCAACATTAAAGGGACATACCCTAGTTTTTAAACACTAACGCATATTTTGGACTATTATAGCTATTTTTCATAAGTGAAATTATACTTTACTTAGATTTTATGGTTTAGATTATCAATTTCCGTACATTCGAAGTGTTTTTGGTCATCCTGGTGTTTTTAATATCACAAAATGCATTTCTCATATTTTTAAAAATGCATGTGCGCCTAAGAAGTAACAGTTATGGAGTAGAGTTTTAGTATATTTTTAGAGGGTATTTCACCATTTCAAAGTCACAGACTCATGTTTCACTCAATTGTAAGTTTATCCAAATGTGTTACATGTTTGTAGATTAACTAAACTTCGTGTGCATTTTCACGGGTTGAAACTAGGGTCTGTTCCTTTAACCTACAAACACTGAACAACAAAAGAAACACATGCATGTATTAATTGTAGGCCATTTTAACACTGAACAACAAAAGAAACACACACATGTATTAATCGTAGGCCATTTTAACACTGAACAACAAAAGAAACACACACATGTATTAATTGTAGGCCATTTTAACACTGAACAACAAAAGAAACACACATGTATTAATTGTAGGCCATTTTAACACTGAACAACAAAAGAAACACACACATGTATTAATTGTAGGCCATTTTAACACTGAACAACAAAACACACACATGTATTAATTGTAGGCCATTTTAACACAGAGCAACAAAAGAAGCACACACATGTATTAATTGTAGGCCATTTTAACACTGAGCAACAAAAGAAACACACATGTATTAATTGTAGGCCATTTTAACACTGAGCAACAGAAGAAACACACATGTATTAATTGTAGGCCATTTTAACACTGAACAACAGAAGAAACACACATGTATTAATTGTAGGCCATTTTAACACTGAGCAACAGAAGAAACACACACATGTATTAATTGTAGGCCATTTTAACACTGAACAACAAAAGAAACACACACATGTATTAATTGTAGGCCATTTTAACACTGAACAACAAAAGAAACACACATGTATTAATTGTAGGCCATTTTAACACTGAACAACAAAAGAAACACACATGTATTAATTGTAGGCCATTTTAACACTGAGCAACAAAAGAAGCACACACATGTATTAATTGTAGGCCATTTTAACACTGAGCAACAGAAGAAACACACATGTATTAATTGTAGGCCATTTTAACACTGAGCAACAGAAGAAACACACATGTATTAATTGTAGGCCATTTTAACACTGAGCAACAAAAACACACACATGTATTAATTGTAGGCCATTTTAACACTGAACAACAAAAGAAACACACATGTATTAATTGTAGGCCATTTTAACACTGAACAACAAAAGAAACACACACATGTATTAATTGTAGGCCATTTTAACACTGAACAACAAAAGAAACACACATGTATTAATTGTAGGCCATTTTAACACTGAACAACAAAAGAAACACACACATGTATTAATTGTAGGCCATTTTAACAGTCTATTTACGGAATTAATTGTGTCATGAAAAATTGAATGATATATTAAAACATTTGTGTGTGGTTTGTTGTTCAGTGTAATATAATTACTACAAATGTGACATTGGATCATCATCTTTGCATCTTGAACTGTGTCCAATTTCGCCATTCTTTGAAAAATAATTTTGTCAGTTTAAAGCTGTATCCTAACGCCACGACAGTATTTACATCGTAACCAGACACGACCATAGCGACAGTCTCCTTTTAAAAATTGTTATCAACAGTTGAAACCGCCAAGTAAAAATTGTATGATTAGTTAATATATGTTTGTCGCTCGTGTCGCGCAACAAAAAATAGAATCGGTATTGTGTCGCGTGCATGACTACATCAGTCTGTTGCACCGTACACTTCCGGTTAGGATGCAGTAATTGAAATCAATGGTTTCTAAAAACCATTGCACGCATCCTGTTAGGATACAGCTTAAAAATCGATTTGAAGACCATTGATACTTTGAATAGCGTACAATGTTACCTTCTGTGAATGGATTCAGAACAAAGGGTGTGGGTGTATAGATATAGCTAGGTACAGTAGGTTGTACAATTGATTACCGTTGGTGAACCCAGTGCCCTACACATGTATATCTGGTACATCAAAGGATAGGATATTATGTTGTCCTAGTCAGAAGCAGTGGGACCAAATGTCAAAATGACCACATATTGGACTCCATGCAGCCATATAAAAGATCCCTTGCTACTAATTGAAAAGAGTAGCCCATGAAGTGGTGACAGCAGGTTTCTTCTCTCAATATCTCTGTGGTCCTTAACCATATGTCTTACACTATATAACTGTAAATAAAAAGTGTTGAGTGCATCGTTAAATAAAACACTTCCTTCCATACAGCCACAATTCAAAAGGTGCTAAAATGGTGTTAAAAAAATCCCTTTTGTGAAAAAAATATCTGTAATGATGTCACACACATGACCTTTGTATGGTATTGGAACTGGAATTATATTAACGTGCCCCTATCCACAGAGGTTCAGGCACGCCCACTACGGATTTGGCCTCTGACTTCGCCAGTGACTAACTCCGGAGCAGGGTGGGGGGGGAGGTAAGTTTGAAGTGGGCAGATTTTGGAAAAAAGCCATTTAGTGAAGTCAACGCGAGCGCGGACCGAATAGCAGACACTTCGCAAACTTGAAGTAACACCGAGTGGGAGCCGTGTTCTGATTGGCTGAATTTCAATTCCTCGGTGAAGCCTGTAATTTACCTAAGTCTACGGAGAGTAACTGCGCCTAACATCATGTCCGGACTAAGAGTTTAAACCCAAAAGTAAGTTTGACTGCTCGGCCGAAACGGTTTTAAGGTGATTTGAGCAATTGAACGGGCGCCAAAGTAAAATGCGTTGGACTATTTATAAAAAAATAAACATAAGAATTTTGAGATTCGGTCGAAATTTTTTAAAGTCCAACTAGCCCAAAAAGGAGGTTGTTACCTGTCCTAGCAAAGGTTGGTGTCTAGGGTGAGCTGATGAAGTTGGAGGAGTCAATATCCGTGAAGAAGTGCCGGTATGGGTTGACTGCTAGTTGCCTGACCAATGGACGGTAGTTGTCCCCCGATATCGTCTTAACGATACGATGAATCGTCGGGTTGTCCATTTCTTTCAACAGCATTACCTGGTGGTAGATTCCGGCTTGGTGTATGGTGACAATACACACCTCCTCCTTGTCACGCAGTAGGGTTTTAGTGATGGCAAACTCTCCTTGTTGGCTCCTTGGTAGCTTGACCCAGGCTGTTGATCTGGGTTTGATGTAGAGTTTGGTGACGTCCTCCACGTTCATCCGCACAAGGTTAGCATACCGCTGATGAAGCTTGCCGGCCTGTAGTGTCCACTGTTTGGTTAGTGGGTCGTCGGGTTTCGGCGGTTGCAACGGTTGGCTTGGTTTGTCCGGTTGGCCACTCGGGGGAGTGGTTGCCTTCCGTTTCACTACAGCCGTTTTTCGGGCCTGCGCCTCAACGGATGCCGCCTGTATAATCGGCGGCACAACCGGAAGCGCTGAAGTAGTGGCCTGTGGAGTTGGACCATCTTGGTCCATCCTAGAAGTCGGGATGTCCGGGGCTGGTGCCTCTTCTAGTCCAGTCTTCTTACGGGGGGCGGCGGTGGGTGGCGAAGCAGAAGGAGCCGCTGCCGGTTTTGCCGGTTTTGTCTCCCCCTGAGCCTTCCCTGGCGCACGTCTCCTCTTCCTCCACCTTCCTTTCTTCGGTGGTACCGGGTCTCCGTACACCAAGGTCACGGTTGCCCGTGACCCAGTGTACGTAATCCGGTATTCGAGCAGAGCTCCATATGAGACCATCAGTCCCCCCAGGTGGGGGGGTAACTCGAGAGAGCATGGACACACGTCTTGTCTCATCGTGATCTATTTGAAACTGTATGGTATTGCAATGATGTTTAAGTCTCAGACTCTATTATACAGTATCGTCTGATGTGCGGTCGATTTGGGATCGATCCCCATTGATGGGCCTATTGGGTTATTTATCATTCCAGCCAGTGCACCACAACAAGTATATCAAAGGACGTGGTATGTGCTATCCTGTATGTGGAATGGTGCATATAAAAGATTCCTTACTACTAATGGAAAAATGTAGTGGGTTTCCTCAATAAGACTATATGTCAAAAACACCAAAAGTTTGACATCCAATAACCATTGATTAAGTTCAAGGGCCATAACTCTTGTCTGTCTGCCCACATATAGTTTTTCTGACTTTTTGACAGGTATGGGAATTTTTTTCAAGGGACATATATATATATATATGTACATGTGTAACTGTCAAAAAATCTAATTTACCAATGTTGCATAGATTTGTGTCCCTTGAACTTAGGAGATATGAACATTTGTCGGTAGGGACATGTATTGCTTTAGCAGTACTCTGGGAATGCTGGTTAACAGAGTTATGGCCCTTGAACTTAGGAGATATGGACATTTGTCGGGTCCGGTAGGGACATTTGTCAGGTCCAATAGGGACATGAATTGCTTTAGCAGTACTCTGGGAATGCTGGTTTTACCTGGCAACCTTCAAAAGTCTTTAAAAGTGACCCCTGAAATTTGTGAACGAAGCATTTGTTTTGTTTGTGTGGTCAGGTCGAGTGTTAGGCCAGGATGATGACGAAGAGGAGGAGGAGGAGTATGAGGATGAGATGCAGGATGAGGATGACGAAGTCGATGGTGTAGACCAGGTGGACGCGGCCACTGGTCAGCCGGTCAAGCGCAAACACAAACATCGCAGGAAGGGCAGGAAGAAAGTACGGAGTAACCTGTCAACCAAAATACAGGACTTTCAGGTGAGTGGAGAAAGACATGTAGTCATCATTAGTAGTCGAGTGATAGTTGTTTTAGTCAGTTTGAATAAACGACTTTTATGTCAGTTGAGAGTGGTGGTTTTATTATCTTCTTGTTTGTTGAATACAGGCCTGCTATTTTTTCACAAAGTGTTTGCAAACTATTCTGACTTGTTCCCAAAGTGATCATTTTATTTGGTTTAATGTGTAGTGTTATTGACTAGCAAAACTTAGTGCTAGCAGCAAATGGCTATCTGATCTTACTCCTGGACTCTCAGATATGTTGGGAGTTGGTGGATTGTTTCAGCTCATTGTTCAGTTCATATGGTGGACACTCAACAAAGGCTGATGGGTGTAGTTCAGATCTCAGTGGACATTGCGTCACATTTTGTGGGTATATCGTAGCTACCTATATGCAGTACATTTGGAGAGTAGTCAGTGACCTACTTTGTAATACTGGGGCGGGACGTAGCCCAGTGGGCCTATTGGGCTATTTCTTGTTCCCATGTCCACCACAACTGGTATATCAAAGCCATATAACAGGAAATAAAATGTGTTGAATGCGTTGTTAAATAAAAATCTTCCTTCCTTCCCTCCCTCCATGTAAAACTGTAGATCTCTTAAGAAGTGAATAGATGTTGTACTACCCAGGCCTTTGCGTTTTCTGTTTATTACCTGTTGTCATTCAGTTTATGCAACATTCTAAAAATATAATGAAATGTGGCAAACACATTAGTTAAGCTAAAGGCAAGAGATGATAAAACATCATATCTGTGATGTATATCTTATGACATAAGTACCTCCACCCTTCTGCAATCGATTCCCACAACTGGTATGTCAAAGACAATGGTATGTGCTATTCTGTCTGTGGGATGGTGCATATAAAAGATCCGTTGCTGCATTAGGAAAAATGTAGCAGGTTTCCTCTGATGACTAAGAGTCAGAATTACCATATGTTTGACATTCAACATCAATGTGCTCAAGTGGTTCAACAACATAATAATTGTTTTGGGTCTACTATGAGTAATACTGCCACACCATTGAAGCTGTTCAAGTGGATCAACAACATAATAATTGTTTTGGGTCTACTATGAGTAATACTGCCACACCATTGAAGCTGTTCAAGTGGTTCAACAACATAATAATTGTTTTGGGTCTACTATGAGTAATACTGCCACACCATTGAAGCTGTTCAAGTGGATCAACAACATAATAATTGTTTTGGGTCTACTATGAGCAATACTGCCACACCATTGAAAGGTTTTTGTGGGGGGTTTTGCATATTTTGATATCACATCACTAAGAAACTGAGCATGATATCATGTTGGCTTATTTTTCCTGCACCTCTCTGCTTACAGGAACATGATCTTGTTCAGTCTGTAGAGTGCACGCTTTAGTGGCTTGGGTCATAGGATCAAATCCCCTCAGTGGACTCAATCCCCAGTCCTTGGGGCAGAATGTAGCCCAGTGGTACAGCGCTCTCTCGATGCACGGTCAGTCTAGGATCGATCTCTGCCGGTGGGCCCATTGGGCTATTTCTCATTCCAGCCAGTGCACCACGACTGGCATATCAAAGGCCATGGTATGTACTACCCTGTCTGTGGGCTGATCGAAAAGAGTAGCCCATGAAGTGGCGACAGCAGGTTTCCTCTCTCAATATCTGTGTGGTCCTTAACCATATGTCTCACACCATATGACCATAAATAAAATGTGTTGAGTGTGTCGTTAAATAAAACATTTCTTTCTTTCATTCCCCAGTCCCAACCAGTGCTCCACGACTGGTATATCAAATGCTGTAGTATGTGCTATTCTGTTTGTTGAATGGTGCATATAAAAGATCCCTTGCTACTTATGGAAAAATATAGCAGGTTTCCTCTAAAGACTACAAGTAAAAATTATTAAATGTCTGACATACAGTAGCCAATGATTAATAAATCAATGTACTCTAGTGGTGTTTTTAACCAAAACAAACTAACTTTTATATTTTAAATCTTGTTGGTGCTCCAAAAGGTTGTTATTCATTCATTCATTAATCATCCATCCATCCATCCATCCATCCATCCATCCATCCATCCATCCATCCATCCATCCATCCATCCATCCATCCATCCATCCATCCATCCATTCATTCATTCATTCATTCATTCATCATCCATCCATCCATCCATCCATCTATCCATCCATCTATCCATCTATCCATTCATTCATTCATCTCCATTATCCTACAGATGTAGATTGCTGTTAATAAAAACAGAATATCTACTGATACAACAGCAGGTGTTTTCTCTCACAGTCTAGTGCTTCAGTAATGTTTTGTTCTAGTTTGCCCTACCCTAGCATCACGCATCAAAATAAATTGAGAACTCTCGTTCAGGTTACGACAGGGCTGGAACTTAAGAATTTGTCTCCCACAGCAATTTTGTAAAGAATTACCATGGGTGAAATTCCTATGAAAAGCAATTTTGAACCTGCCTATGACAATTGTTTTTAAAAAGTGACATTTGCAGCAACTACAGACATCCTTATTCTACAGATGATAATTGACAGACAGACAGACAGACAGACAGACATGCATGCACACAGTGTGTTGATGTGTCTCCCTCTTTGTCTCTCAACTATCCCCTGTACAATAAACATGACACACTAGTGTAAACATGACTGGAAAGTTATTTTGCTGTATTTACACATCTTTTAAATGTGCAAATGTTAAATACTGGCATATAATATACACCAGGTGTATACATTTTGCAATTGTTGAGGAACTTTACTGAAGGCACAAAAGTGCTGTCAGTGATGCTCTCTACCCACGGCAATTGATATGTCATTGGCAGCAGTTGCTATCGGTTTGAGCCCTGTTACCATCGGTTTGAGCCCTGTTACCATCGGTTTGAGCCCTGTTACCAGCAGGTTACCACAGGCCAAGAGTGTAGACACCACCCCTTAAATATTTTGTTTCATTAAAGATACACGTAAAAGTATAAGTACAGTCAATAATAAAGTATCAATATGTCTGTAGAGGGGTTTTATAGTCATCATAATATTAATGGAAAAAGTTATAATAATAATTGAAAAAGTTATAATAATAATGGAAATTTGAATATGTCATAATCTGAAAGTGGGACATAGCCCAGTGGTAAAGCATTCACTTGATGTGCGGTCGGTCTGGGATCGATCCCCATTGGTCATCCCATTGGACTATTTCTCATTCCAGCCATTGCACCATGTCTGGTATATCTAAGGTGATGGTATGTGCTATCCTGTCTCTGGGATGGTGTATATAAAAGATACCTTGCTACTAATGAAAAAATGTAGCAGGTTTCCTAAGACTGTATGTCAAAATTACCAAATGTTTGACATCCAATAGCCGATGATTAATAATGGAAATAGTTATAACAATAATGAAATAGTTATAATAATTATGGAAATAGTTATAATAATAATAATAATGGAAATAGTTATAACCATAATGAAAATTTGAATTGGTTATAATCTATTTACTGTATTATAACTAGTAATGAGTTAACAAACACTGTTAGGAGGGATCTGGGTTACAGAGGTTTAAGCTTACTTGAATCCATGCAGCATGTAGATCTCTAAGTGCTTCCCACTCTCTGTTTTAACATTTATATAGTACGTTTTTCATATGTATCAACGGTCATGGTATGTGCTATCCTGTTTATGGGATGGTGCATATAAAAGATCCCTTGCTACTAATGGAATAATGTAACGGGTTTCCTCTCTTAGACTATATGTCAAAATTACCAAATGTTTGACATCCAATAGCTGATGATTAATAAATCAGTGTGCTCTAGTAGTGTCATTAAACAAACACTTTTTTCTTCTTTTTTTCATAAAGTATGTTTAACATTTTTCATTAACACCTCATGCATAAACGAAGTTTACTGGGTACAGATGTTACATTACATGGCAAAGCATTATTTTGTCATTCCTTTGCAAAACGATATCATGTGAATAAGATCGATAACAAATAACGTCATGTAATTTTAAAAGTATTGTGCTTGTCGGGATTGAAAAAAAAAATATTCAGCTGGAAAAAAGATCTATTACAAGTGTGTAACATGTGGCTCTGTGTAGTACAGCATGTGGGTGTTTGTAGGACATATTGTAATTAATTACCGTAATACAAGTGATACTGAATGCACATTCTTTCTGAAATCATTTCCCACCTACGTGTATGTAGGTTAAGCTTATTGTTGATGAAATACACCGAATACTGATGATCATGTCCATATTGGCTGACAATCTGTGCATTTCATTTCTTTTGTGATGGCCGCACCAGTTACCTGTTATGTTCTACCCACATTGCAGATCAATGGCGTAACCAGGAGTTTATATTGGGGGAAGGGAAAGGTGGTTAAAAAGTTTGTTTTGTTTTACAACACCACTAGAGCACATTGATTTATTTATCATCTGCTATTGGATGTCAGACATTTTGTACTTTTGACATATACATGTGAGAAAACATTTTTTCCAATAGTAGCAAGGGAATCTTTTATATGCACCATCACACAGACAAGATAGCACACACCATGGCCTTTGATATACCAGTCATGGTGCACTGTCTGGAGCATGAGGGAAGGGTGTGTGCAACCATATTATCTTTAAACTTGTGTTATGGGCAACAGGAAACTTTTACGGTGGTGGGGGTGAGAGGTGTGACTGGGGGGTGGGCACTGCCCCCGCCCCCTCTGGCTATGCTAGTGTTACAGAGTAATTACATTGTTTCAGAAGAAGGTGCTTAAAGGGTCATTATCATAGCTGTGAGTGCCATACTATGATACATGTCACTGCTATTTGATGTCGGCACTGGTTTTCTCCAGAATCGTGGATGAAAAGAAAGTGAACAGAATGTATCTATAAAAACAACAGCCAGTTCTTAAAACAGTGTGTGCGCAAAACACGTGCACAGTATCTATGACATCATGCATTTAACCGTAGGAGATGGACATAGCCCACTGGTAAACTTCATTGGTGGGTCCATTGGGCTGCATGCAAGTTTCTCATTCCAGCAGTTATTAAAACAGTATGTGTGCAAAATATGTGCACAATAATTATGACATCATAGATTTAACCTTAGAGCAGGGACTGGTAAAGTGTTTGCTTGATACATGGCCATCTGACCTAACCTGACTTTAAATGTGATGTTTTATGGACATGTAGTTCAACTACATAACAAAAGCCATGGTATGTACTATCCTGTCTGTGGGACAGTGCATATAAAAGATCCCTTGCTGCTATTCGAAAAGAGTAGCCCATGAAGTGGTGGCAGTTGGTTTCCTATCTCAATATCTGTGTGGTCCTTAACCATATGTCTGACGCCATATAACCGTAAATAAAATGTGTTGAGTGTGTCATTAAATAAAACATTTCCTTCAACTGCATTGTAATATATCTATAGCCAGGTGTTTGAAATAGTAGGCAACGATCGATCACTGTGGTGGATTTTTAAATACCCCAGCTTTAGCACAAGTCATATGTTTGATAAACCGTTGATGTGTTCAGTGACTTTGACAGCACACTGTGCTGTTACATGTAGAGACCACCCACATGTCTAAGAATTTCCAGGTGAGTTAAATACTGTTATTATAACCAATTTGAAACGTTTTTATGATCTCTTTTTGTTCTTACTTTATTGTACAGAAGCGTGCAGATCAATACCGCTGCAACAGGTTCCATCTCTGTGACATTTAGTTTTGTACTGTAACCATTGTACACTTTCCTTCATTGCTGCATCACAATAGCAAACATAATTCATTTAATATACATCCATTGAGAGGAATTTAGCTGTGTTAACAGTCTTTTGTTGTGTTTGATGGTCTGTCGGATAACCACTGCATGAACATATTTTGAACAATATTTGGATATGTGATCTCCGCGTTGAGGCAACATTTTGGATGATTGCCATTAGCGACACTTACTGTTGTTCCATGTGTTACATTAATGTCGCCTTGCTTCAGTAATTAGGGATAATAATAGTTAATTAAGGAGTGATTATGCTGAGAATTACAGTAGCTTGACTCATTCTTGGTGGTTTGATGTTCTAAAACTCGTGACAGTGTTCTCGGATATTGAAGAAATAACCTGTTTTGCTAGAGTATTCGTTCACCTGTTTTCATATAGTTTTCATTATTCTGAGTTTTCTGGTTGTGATCATTGTTATTGGAAAGTAAATGAAAGTTATACATTTTTGATTCCTTTATTGTAAACTATCAACACAGTTTAATTTGGAATGTGATACACAGACTCTTGGGTGTACTAAATCTAAAAACATTTGTTTTTTCCGCAACTGAATGTCCGCATAGTTGATCTTTCTTAACAATAAGTGGATTTTGTGGGATGTAATGTTTACAAACCTGTGAAGCCATTGTTCAACATGTACATGTGAACTACTATGATAAGTGGATTTTTGCTATTCTGTTGGATTATTACTCTGATTTGTTCAGTCTTAACACTACTTGAAAGTGGATGTTACTGGAATATTCAACTTGAAAACAACACCACTATTTCCTGAAGTAGATGTTGTTTGATGCATTCAGGATCGCACTAAACCATTCTGTCAACATTGTAACACAAATGTGTTGATTTACCAACAGCAACTTGTACCAGTCTTTTGTGTTCCATTATGCCAACATAACTACCATGGTTACCCACTATACACAGTCACTCTTATTTCGTTCTGCTTATGACTTCCCTCAAGTATGTGACTGACATTACCAACTTTAAAACAGTTGTTCTTATGACTTCCTAATGTACATGTATGCACCAATGTGTAAAAGATGAGTTTTGGGAAACCAAGTTATTACCAAAGGTGACTGTAAACTATTCATCATGAAGAAGATGTTAAACAAATCTAAAAAAGGGCATGGTGGCAATGGTGGTGAGGGTGGTGGTGGCAGTGGCGATGGCCCCGAGACCCAGCCACTGGTTGGTGAAACCCAGGATGAGGAGGAGCAGAATGTTGTTGAGTTCGATGATGCCGATGACGGGGGAAAGAAGAGAAAGAAGAAAACCTTCGTCCCATCATCGATAAAGAAAAAGCGTGCCTTGCTTGGTGATCACAAACCAATGCATATTCAGGTGTGTGTGTAGGTGCAAATAGTTCATTGTTTAGGAGGAAGTGGGATTTAGCTCAGTTGGTTGAGTACTTGCCTAGGGAGCTTGCTTCGCAGGATCAAACCACCTTGGTGGATCCATTCAATTGACTAGGGGTTTTCTCGTTCCAACCAGTGCACTACAACTGGTCAAAGGCTTTCCTGTCTGGGAAAGTGCATATAAAAGATCCCTTGCTACTAATGGAAAAATGTAACAGGTTTCCTCTGAACATATCAGAATTTAAAAAATTTGACATCTAGTAACTGATGATTAATTAATCAATGTGCTCTAGTGGTGTCATTAAACAAAACAAACTTCATTCAGGAAATGCTTGTGCTGTAGGATCAAACCACCTCAATGCATACATTCTCTGTTTGGGTTTTCTTTATCTCAACATGTGTCCCATGACTGGTATATCAAAACACCATGGTATGTGCTGTCCTGTGGGTGGGAAAGTGCATATAAAAGATCCCTTGCTACTAATGGGAAAAATGTAGTGGGTTTCCTCTCTAAGACGACACAAATGAACAAATGCTTGACATCAATAGCTGATGATTAATAAATAAGTGTCTTCTGGTGATGTCATTTAACAAAACAAACTTTAACTTTTTATTATTTGGCATTTTCCCCTTTCTATCTGGTGCTCCACAACTGGTATATCACAGTATGTTCCGTTGACTACATGTATATTGTGAGAAAGTGCAAGTACAGGTAAAAAAACAAAAACGTGTTGTTTCTGATTGGAAAAGAGTCACTGTAGCATATACATTGTATACAGTAGCAGGTTAAAGGTTAAATAAACACCCCTAGCTCTTGGACTATTTGTTTCATAGCTGAGACCATCTTAAATATGGGTGCTAATTGAATTTGAATGACATCAGTATTCCAATGACGGCACTTTTTATGGCCTTGAAATAACGATTAAGTGGGTTCATGATGTTTCCATTTTGGAACACTGAAAAACACCTTTGTAAAATTGGTATCGAATTTTTTTTTTTTGGAAAATCACTAAAGCACCTAACTATGTTTGACGGGAATCTTGTATTTACAAAATTATACTTTTTATGGTGACATATGGTATATTTATCATTTACGAAGCCAAAACAAAGGTGCAAAAAGTGACTGTCATCGATCTTAGATGATATACATGTATAAAGTATTAGTATCGGACTTAATGGTGGCACTGACGGCAATTGCCGTTGTTGAGACACAAATTGCCATAGATAAAGAGCATCACCGATGTCACTTTAGTGTCGTCGATAAAGCTCCTGAACAATGGTGAAATGTATACAACTGGTGTACATTATCTGCCAATATTTAACATTTGCAGGTTTAAAAAATGTCTACATATAACAAGATAGCCTTTCAGTCGGGTTTATTTGCTGCAAATGTCACTTTTAAAAAAATTGCCATAGGCAGACTCAAAATTGCCGTCGGTGGACTGTTTGACCCATTGCAATCCTTTTAAAAATTGCCGTGGGAGACAAATTCTTAAGTTCGAGCCCTGCAATTATTGTCTCAAAAGTATTGTCTCAAAATTATTGTCTGAAGTAAAAAGGAGAGATATAAGTATTACTACTCCGATGGTCATGGAGGCTGTGATGGCAACAGGTTTAGTGTTGAAATTTAACATATTAACGTTTCATGTTTAGATTAGTTTCTCACAAACTTAAGTCCTAGTTCTTTGAAACTTGGTTTATAGTTGCATCTTTGGATGTTTATCATAGTGTACTGGAATTTTTTTTATGGTAGATGAGACATTTAATTCTTGCTATTTGTATTATTTTATAAATATATTTGTTATTACAGTTAATTACCTAGCATACAGAATGACCGATTGATGTGTGTTGACAATTTTTTATATTTTACCAATATCACCCAAACTGGGCCTCTGTGAATTACTACCGGTAGTATGTATTGTATGTCATCAGCATCAGACGTGGTTATATATCACATTCCTGGCATTCTATAATACTAGTCTAGCTACATATAAGTATTTACTTAAATACAGAAGCATTCACATGTCTTTAAGGGACATACCCTAGTTTTTAAACACTAAGGCATATTTGTTACTATTGGAACCATTTTTGATAACTGAAATCATACTTTACTTAGATTGTATTGTTTAGATTATCCATTTCTCCAGATTCAAAGTGTTTTTGGTTATCCTGGTTTTTCTAATATCACAAAATGCATTTTTCATATTTTTAAAAACGCATGTGCATCTAAGAAGTAACAGTTATGGAGTCGAGTTTTAGTCTATTTTTAGAGGATATTTTACCTATTCAAAGTCACGGCTACACTCAATTGTAACTTTATCCAAATATGTTATAGGTTTGTAGATTAACTAAACATAGTGTTAATTTTCACGGGTTGAAACTAGGGTCTATCCCTTTAATATATGGAGTTGGTTAAAAAGAATATAGATGCGGTATGCCCACCCCATGTCAACAGCCCTTAGTTCAGTCCAATCGCCAAGAATATTGTAAACAGCACAGCATTTGAATTGTTTACCCCACTTCTCAGCACATTGTTGAGAAGTATAATTGCCACAGCTGTTACTTGTATAATTGTTAAACTGTTATTGATCAGGCATAACAGCTGTCCTATATTATTTACAGTGTAGTACAGCTTGGTGCACTGCATAGAAATGTGAAGTATCAATACATATCAAACACAGGAAGTGCATATAAACAATCCCTTACTGCTTCATCAGCAGTTCCCTATATGGTGACAACAAGTCCTCCCCCCTCCTCTCTCTCTCTCTCTCTCTCTCTCTCTCTCTCTCTCTCTCTCTCTCTCTCTCTCTCTCTCTCTCTCTCTCTCTCTCTCTCTCTCTCTCTCCTCTCTCTCCTGTTTTTGTATATCTCCTTCTTCCTCTCTCTCTCTCTCTCTCTCTCTCTCTCTCTCTCTCTCTCTCTCTCTCTCTCTCTCTCTCTCTCTCTCTGTCTCTCTCTCTCTGTCTCTCTCTCTCTCTCTCTCTCTCTCTCTCTCTCTCTCTCTCTCTCTCTCTCTCTCTCTCTCTCTCTCTCTCTCTCTATCTCTCTCTGGGCCTCTCTCTCTCTCTCTCTGTCTCTCTCTCTCTCTCCTCTCTCTCTCTCTCTCTCTCTCTCTCTCTCTCTCTCTCTCTCTCTTAAGTGTCAAAATAACCATATGTTTGACACCAAATAACAGTGATTTAATTCAATATTAGGTGGTGTTACTCTTTTTGTGCCTCAGCTGGAATGAACTGAGCTTTTTCGTGATGTCATAATAATAGTGATGCACAACATGCTGTCACATCTACAACATAATTAAATTAACTGCGCTATGTAAGGATTCAACTAACAGTCCTTTCCTTTCAACATATACTGATAAATTATGATGTCATTTAATATTATGCATGTTATTGATGTGTAATTTTTACTACTAAAAATTACAAAACAAAATGTTAATCCTAACAAAGTCAGTAATTTGCTAATGCCTAAAACTAAATTGTGTGTTTCTGGGAATGTTCTGATAAACAGTACATAAAAAAACCTAACAATTGTGGTTGGCCCTTTCTTCTAGGTACGATGAGATTCCTGGAATTGGGGTGGGACGTAGCCCAGTGGTAAAGCGCTCGCTCGATGCGCTGTCGGTCTGGGATCGATCCCCGTTAATGGGCCCATTGGGCTATTTCTTGTTCCAGTCAGTGCACCATGACTGGTATATCAAAGGCTGTGGTATGTACTACCCTGTTTGTGGGATGGTACATATAAAAGATCCCTTGCTGCTAATCGAAAAGAGTAGCCCATGAAGTAGCAACAGCGGGTTTCCTCTCTCAATAACTGTATCATCCTTAACCATATGTCTGATGCCATATAGCCGTAAATAAAATGTGTGAGTGCATCGTTAAGTAAAATATTTCCTCTTCCTATTTCTTCATAGAATCCCAAAAGAAATTTTTTAAGCCTAAGGGCATCACTGTGAGGATGGGACGGACATGTTTTGACAGGAGTATATTACTAAATATGAATGCAGGGCTTTTCCTGTTCCATCCGGTAGTTCACAACTAGTGTCATTAAGGGTTATTCTGTCTGTATGAATGAAAGTCTAGAATTGAATTGTATTATACATATGTAACTGGTATGTTTCAAATTTAATTATTTCTTTGACACCTAATAGCCAGTGCATTTTTCGTGTAGTGGTGTCGGGAAATATTCATTCATTCACTCACTCACTCACTCACTCACTCACTCACTCACTCACTCACTCACTCACTCACTCACTCACTCACTCACTCACTCATTCATTCATTGTCTCATTAATTCATTTCAATTAATTTGGATTCTTTAACATTGTATTTTCCATCTCTGTGTTTTCAGATTCGAATACGGGTTATTCAAGCTCGCCAGCTTCTTGGTGCCAATATCCAGCCAATAGCCAAAGTGACGGTTTTCAACCAGACCCACCAGACTCGTGTGAAGAAGTCGACAAACAGTCCATTCTGGAATGAGGCGTTTTTCTTCAACTTCCACACCTCTCCCGCAGAACTCTTTGATGAACTCATTGAGTTTCAGGTAAGCAGCACACAACAATGGTTCTGCATTTCGGTAGAGCATTACCGAAAAACAGTTGGTTTTGAGGTTGCGATTTTTTTTTATCCCAAACAGTGGTCTACAACTGGTGTATCAAGGCCATGGTATATGCTGTCCTGTTTGTGGAAAAGTACATATATATTTTTGGCTACTAATTGAAGATTATACTCTAAAGACTGTCAGAATTTAAAAATAAAATTGACATCCCATGGTTAGTGATTTAATGAATGTACTTTATCAAACATTAAACAAAGTTATAGACTCATTAAACAAACCTCATAGGGCTGTGCAGTGATAATTTAATTCGTAATCTAGAACAGTCTTTAAAAATCTTTATCAATATATACTAAAAGGCAAAAGTTATTGTGACACACAAAAGACAAAGATAATTAATGATAAGTTTTTACTGCCATGTATGAAACGTTATAATATGGAAAAAGAAATGTCCAAAGGTATGAAAACGAGCAATAGTCCATGAAAAGGGCACATATGCCATATACAAATGATCCACATCACTAGAGGCGTCCAGAGCGAAGTTCACACAGTCAGTAGCGAGTGTGTCCACCTTGAGCATTGATACAGGCCTGGCACCGTCGTCTCATTGAGGCCACTAAACGCTAGAGAAAGGGATGGTACGGGCTGTGAGGGTTGCTGGCTGGAACCTGTTTCGCAGATGCGTGGTTCAGATCCATGTGTCTTGGCAAGGGGTTGTCATGGGTGGTCGGCCACTACGGGGATGGTCCCTGACCTGGTTGTTTTGTTTTGTGCCATATGGTGTTTCTGTGGATGTTGAATTGACATGCAACATCACGTTGCGAGATCCCAGATTCAAGCGTCCCTATGACTCACCATCTGTCATTTTCACTGAGGCGTGGCATGACGAAATTGCATCAAATAGTTCACTGATGGTGGTTTTTTTACTTCTGGACTACTGAAGGCTGCACAGAGTGGCAATGATTTACAACTGAATGTGTGACCTTTTATAGTGAACACTGGACAGTTTTTCTCCTGAATATTCCATATTTCTTGCACAAAGCATGCAATTGCTGCAACAACTGCTTGGTTGCATTTCTTTGAGCTGTTTCATGCAAAAAAAATCTGGTTTATTACTCCAAACAATCCATGTAACAATAACTTTTGCCTTTGAGTATAGAGGTACTAGACTTTTCCACCCTGAGATCTTAATGGGACTATCCTTGATTTGTACATGTAGCAAATTTAAAACATTTTCAGCAATAGAAATATTTTTACATTATTAAAATTACATTTACTTGCTTAGAATATAAATATCTCTATAACCAATGCATTTTTGGACACTGTATAATGTTTTGTAGATTCTCAATTCTTGTCTAAAATAATTTCATAAGTACAAGTTTCTTATTTTTTCCAACAGCCAAATAAAACATGTTGTGGTAAGATTGTGTTTTAAAAAACAAGAAAAGCAGAATGTGTGTTTACTTTGATGGGGGAACAAATGGAAGTTGAATAATAAGAATCACTCAATACACATATATATATACAACCATAAACTCTTGCAGATAGCAAGCATAGAAAATCCAAAACCTTTCTTGTAGTTGATCTACTCTATTGGTGGTCGGGAAGTTACCATATTTATTCCTTATAAAACAGATTATGTTATGTCAATGTTAACAGTTTCCAAATGTGGTTTGCTACTACAGAATTTAAAATGAAAAGTATTTGAACGTTAGAGATTTAATGTTTCTATTATTTTTTTGTTATCTTTTTACTATTTCAGGTTCACAATGCGAAGACATTTAGGTCAGATGCTTTGATAGGATCATTCAAGGTAAGAAATCACTGAACTGATTGGATTGAATGTTTTAAATCTGTTTCTACTCTTCTTTATCATCAGCTGTTAAATTTTTACACCATCTAGAAATACTAAGTCTTATGTTTGCAGTATTAATGAACAGTATATCTTTGAGGGTTGTATCCACTTGTTAGGAAAATGAGAGTAGTCTATTAATTTACACTCAATAAGACAACTTGCTCATATAAAATGATGTCATCAAATATGACGTTCCCTGATGATGTAATTTTTACATTCATCGAGAAATGAACAAACTCCCGTTGCTATGTTTAGACCAATGGGATGATGTTATGTTGTAATGGAAATTTATTATTCATTCATTAAAACTTAAAAGATCCTTTGAGGAAAAAGAAAAATGTAGTGGGTTTCTTCTCCGTCTATGTCTAATCAATGTGCTCTACAAGCAGTGTTGTTAACCAAAACAAATATTTTGGCATCAAGTTAAAGTTTGAGAAACTAAAATCCAAAACCTAGTTTGAAATGAATTTTAAAAAATTATTTTGTATCATTTCTAATTATTGCTTTTTTTTATTTCTATTATTTCAGTTTGACATTGGTTTAGTATACGATGAGCCCAATCATGCATTCATCAACAAATGGCTTTTACTTAGTGATGCAGAGGACACAATGGCAGGTGCCAAAGGATATCTCAAGATCTGTGCTGTCGTGCTGGGGCCTGGAGATGAGGCACCGGTGAGTTTAATTTGTTAATTATCAGGGGAGGTAACCCATGAAAGGATATCTCAAGATCTGTGCTGTCGTGCTGGGGCCTGGAGATGAGGTACCGGTGAGTTTAATGTTTATTATCAGGGGAGGTAACCCATCAGAGAATACCTCAAGATGTTTTGGTGTAGATGGATTTTCCAGTACATGTGATATTTTGTAGAATAGGAAATCATTTGGAATTTCATCATCATCATCATCAGTCGTCAATAATAATCAGTTTGCAACGTCTGATCATTTAGCATTTGTTGTTGTAATTTCTCTAACTCTGATTTATGCTTTTTTCCAGAGTATCAAGAGTGGAGCACAAGACGAGGAGGAGGACATTGAAAGGTTGGTGTTGATAACCGTAAACAATTCTTCTTGGTTCAGTGTCCATCTTGTATCTGTGCTTAACAGATATTTGGATAAATCTCGGCGTCTGTGTGTGTACATGCGTGTGTGTGTGTGTGTGTGCATGTGCGTGCATGCGTGTGCGTGCGTGCGTGTGTGTGCGTGCGTGTGTGTGTGCATGCGTGTGTGTGTGTGCATGTGCGTGCATGCGTGTGCGTGCGTGCGTGTGTGTGCGTGCGTGTGTGTCTGTGCATGTGCGTGCGTGCGTGCGTGCGTGTGTGTGTGTGTGTGTGCACAGACCTGACCCTTTAAGAGGAGCTTTCACTCACTCCACATCACTACCCTGAGACTACTAGGAAAATAATTCTTAACTCCCCTTAGTATGTGGATTTATATGATATCAATGTGGTGATATTTTAAATGGCTCCCCATAATCTAAGACTGGGGAGTAATTAATCACTCACTTCAATTTTTTCATGGATAAGTCTGCACTTGTGTGTGTACACATGATTATGCCACTGTGAGTTTGTCTGTTGTATACTTGGTTATTTGTGGAAGCTTTTAAAAATGTGTGCATTTTCTACAATACATGTGTATAAAATTATACCTGATTTGTAATTTGTATGTATGACCTGTTTAAAAAATTAATATTTAAATGTTTTTGTTTTATGAATACAAATATGTTTATTTGGATTGCCGATCATTTCACAGCATGTTCCACACACATAAATTTGAGTAATTTGCTGTCAGTTTAGTAATTTGTTGTGTGCAAATGTGTGTATCTCTGTCTGTTTGCCTTTATGTCTGTCTGTCTATCTGTCTGTCTGTCTGTGTCTGTATTTGTAACAAATAGATTTATCTGTTGAAATCCTCTGATTATATCGATGTATCCTCTGTGTGTTTCCAGCAATCTGCTGCGACCGGCCGGTGTTCAGCTGCGTCCTGCGACATTCAAACTTCGACTGTACCGAGCTGAAGACATTCCCAGGAGTAAGACACAACACCTTCAGTTACACAGTCATAACTATTCCAACCTCATTCTTTTGGATGTCACATTGTATACCTATTCAGGCATGAAAATAAGTCCAAAATGATCGTTCAGGTTACCAGGGGTTACCACATGCCAAGAAAGTCCAGTATAGTACTCAAATGTTTTCTACAAAGTGTTATAAAACAACAGCTCCACCACCTACATGTAAATGACACCAGACACTATGATTGTTTTGATACCCTGCTATTACTTAACCTAATGTTACATATACTGTATGAATGTGATCACATTTCAAGAGTCCTATTAACACATTTTGATAAACTATTAGTTATTTCCCCTTTGAATTAAACATGGCAAGGCCATGTTTTATATATCATTAAATACTTTTCTCCTGTACATTGTTTTTTTAGGTAAATAAATTAAACAAAGCTTAAAGTTAAGAATAAAATGATTCCAAACCTTTTCAACTCCACAATGTCTCTACATTTCAAGGTTTTTTTAGGGTCATACCTAGTCGAAAATGATTGGGGGGAGTAGGAAGAAGGCAGTAAAAAAGAAATATCTGCTAGAAAAAAAGTACTTTGATACTAGAAAGAGCATTTTGTGTGTGGACCCCTACCCCCCCCCCCCCCCCAATTAGGCTTGGACCTTGTTTACTGTCCCAAGTTATTTTTCATGGACCTTTGTTTATTGTCCGAGTTGTTTTAAATGGACCTTTGTTTACTGTCCGAATTGTTTTTCATGGACCTTTGTTTACTGTCTGAGTTGTTTTTCAGTGGACTCTGCTTTCATGGAAGGTGTGAAAAAAGTGTTCAACATTGGAGAAGAGCAAAAAGAATTGGTCGACCCATACTTCGTGTTTTCCTTTGCTGGCAAAGAGGTTTGTAGATGGTGCACTAGACACATTAGCAAACAAAACATTTTAGTTGATGAAACTAAAGTAGTTCCTGTATTCAGTAACTGGTATTAGGTATGATTGTTTGTTCCTGTACTGTTAGAATCAAACTTCAGTGTTATTTATGGTACTTTGGTTGAATTTTAATATTAGCATTATTTCCAATGCTGTGATTGGTTAAATTTGAATAGAGGCATTATTTCAAGTCTTGTGATTGGTTGAATTGAACATTGGTATCATTTTCAGTTCCGTGATTGGTTGCATTTGAATATTGGTATTATTTCCTGTGCTGTGATAGGTTGAATGTGAATTTTATTTCTTATACTGTATTTGGTTGAAATGAATATCAATGTTATTTTCTATACTGTGGGTTTCCGACCCCCCTATGGTGTGTTATTTTGAGTATAGTTTTAGTCTGTTTGCTGTGTTATTTCAGGTGAAATCACGAATCATGTATTGCTGTGATCATCCTGAATGGAATCAGGAACTCCGACTTGGCTTGCAGGTAAAATGCAAAACATTTACAGAATGAGTATTCTTATAATTTTATAAAACACAAAACAACCAGTGGTGTAGCGAAGTGGGGGGGTGGGGTTGGGGGGGGGTGGTGGGTGGGGGATGGGGGGATGGGGTGGGGCAGGTGGTGGGGGGTAGGGGGGGGAGCCATGGCTCCCATTCAAACCTTTTGTTTTTTTAAACTAATAAGTTTATAAAATCATACAATACAGTACATAGTGTGGGCTGTACCCCCACCCCACCCCCCCCCCCCCCCCAAAAAAAAAAAACACACAAAAAACATTTTAATTAGTGGGTTGCGTTTCACCCTTGCAATATAAAATCCTGGCTATGCCAATGCTATTTACCAATAATAAGTGTTAGAAAAACTTACTTAAAATGTCCAGAATGCAACTAAGACTATCTAATTTTAAAGAATGGGTCCTAGCACCATCTTATGTACTCAGTATACCTTGTTTATCTCTCCCTCTTATTATATTATAACACTTTGCTTTAAATAAAACGCATTCCATAAGATTTTCTCTATTTCCCAAAAGTTACATAATTGTTGAATGGCCTCCATTAATATATTTGATTAAATTAAGTCCCAAAAAGAACTTGCATACTGTATGTATTAATGTTACACACCTTAATTTTACACTATTTGTTTCAGTTTCCATCGATGTGTGAACGAATCAAGTTCATGATCCGAGATTGGTAAGTGTCATGGACTACATGTTCTTGTATTGGTTTCTTTCTCTTAGTACTTTGTGATCTTCACGTGGTCACATCTCGGGGTTTGTCTAATCCTGATAAACTCGAGATATAGGTCTTACTTTTCAAACAGCAGCAGCATCAACTTTTACATTTAGCTCCAACAGAAGCTCATTCTGTGATCAATTACTGGGCTTATGGCTTAACTTAAATCAAATATGGCTACAGGGTTTCTGCCAGAGGGTATGGAGGAAACAATTGCATACCCTAATAACTTGTAAATTAATGAATAGATTTTAAATAAATAATTATAGTTTAATGTTTGTCAAAGTGCATGAAATGCAGTGTCCAGTTTCAAAACATTTCAAACCCATAATCATGTAACATGGGTGCTTAAGGTTTGTTTTGGTTTTATTATATACCCTGACTGTTACTTAAGTTTAATCATATACAGTGAATGAATGAATGTTAATGACACCCCAGCACACAAAACAGCCACTGGGTGTCAAACACATATACAGTGATTGCTTGCAGATATTGAGCACTTCTGAGAACTTTAATTTTTATTCCAACACTTTTCAAAATAGTTTTTGAATTTAATTGTAGATCAAATCTTAAAATTTTAAAGCTTGATTATTTTTGGGCACTTTCTATGAATGTTTTATGTACACAATGATTTTCTGTGTTCACCTTTTTTTTAATTTAATATTTAATTTCACAGCATTTAAATTTCTATTATTATTTTTATTATAAGCTTGTTGGTAATTTTTAATGATTGCAGTTTTTTCTTCAGGATCGTTTGACTGAACCACAATAAAGACTGATCACCAGTTGATGTAGATAAAACATAAAATACAACTCAGAATCACTATTACATTAACACACTGCAGTGTATATTCTGTCCCCATAGCATATAGTATATATATGTTAGAATTATCAACAAATCATCCCTATTTCTCTTCAAGAAAAACAGCATCACACATATTTCTATATTTACCCTCAATAAAGGTTGTGTTCCAAGCTATCGTAAAAGTCATTTTGTTTAATCGTCGTTTTTTGAAGAATAATGAGTTAGCAACGAATTCTCTTGTAATTGCTGATGGATTACTCGGCTTACTAATTTGGCTTGTCTAGATTCTGATGCAATGTAACAATGCATTACTTAGGATGTTAAAGTACTCTTGGTAACTATACACATCACTTCCCACGTGATGGCCTATAGTTCATCTTGATTTGGATGGAATGTTATGATGCATTATCCAGATTGTCATGCACTAATATGGATGTAAAACACTCCCAGTAACAACACATATATACAACCAATATTAAGTCTTGGTTATCATGGAATGAAACGGTGCATATCTTGATATTCAGCACTTTGAATGTTTAAAACACTCTTGGTAACTATACATATATCTCCCACCTGACAACCAGTAGTTATTGTACTTTACTGACACAGTACTTGTGAGGGTTGAACACCACCATTTACTTGTGCATGTGTGTTAATGAAATTATCATTTCAAAATAAATAATGTAAAAACATGTCACAGTATCTAAAGACATATTTCACTGTTAGTTTTGTAAAATACAAGTACTCGATAATTGACGATACCAGATCAGTATGATGACAGACATTTCAAGGCAAAACAGTGCTCCATTTTGCTGTTATTCAAGTGACAACTTCAACAGGCAGAGATATTATTGAGTATTAATTGTAACAAAAAGCTTCAGATGTCAACTTGCTGTAGTTACCATCAAAGAAAAATGTGGAAAGGCTTTTTGTAGTGATAGTTTAATGAAGATTTCTTTCTTAAACCAGACTATATGAAGTTGTTACACCACAAAGCAGAAAGTGTTCTGCAATGTTCTAAGGATGATTGATACACATTTACCCCTACGCTACTTCCTGCTTTAGCACTGTCACAGTCCAGGCTAGTCCATATACTATTATACATGTAGCAACCAATAGTTGACATATTAACTAGTTTTTGTTTAGGGCCAATAATTAATCTGACTTCTTTTTGGTGACCAGTAAGAAATGTATTTGACCTATTGACTGCTGTCATGTTAGATGACAAATAGTTACATATTGGACCTAATTATAACTATTTTGTGTTTAGTGACCAATAGTTCATGTTTAGGATTAGTTCCATTAGTTCATGTATTTGATCTATAAACTACTTCCATTAGATGACTTATTGGACTCATAATAAACTACTTCCATTAGATGACTTATTGGACTCATAATAAACTACTTCCATTAGATGACTTATTGGACTCATAATAAACTACTTCCATTAGATGACTTATTGGACTCATAATAAACTACTTCCATTAGATGACTTATTGGACTCATAATAAACTACTTCCATTAGATGACTTATTGGACTCATAATAAACTACTTCCATTAGATGACTTATTGGACTCATAATAAACTATTTCCATTAGATGACTTATTGGACTCATAATAAACTACTTCCATTAGATGACATATTGGACTCATAATAAACTACTTCCATTAGATGACTTATTGGACTCATAATAAACTACTTCCATTAGATGACTTATTGGACTCATAATAAACTACTTCCATTAGATGACTTATTGGACTCATAATAAACTACTTCCATTAGATGACTTATTGGACTCATAATAAACTATTTCCATTAGATGACATATTGGACTCATAATAAACTACTTCCATTAGATGACTTATTGGACTCATAATAAACTACTTCCATTAGATGACTTATTGGACTCATAATAAACTACTTCCATTAGATGACTTATTGAACTCATAATAAACTACTTCCATTAGATGACATATTTGACTCATAATAAACTACTTCCATTAGATGACATATTTGATCTATAAACTACTTCCATTAGATGACATATTTGACTCATAATAAACTACTTCCATTAGATGACATATTTGATCTATAAACTACTTCCATTAGATGACTTATTGGACTCATAATAAACTACTTCCATTAGATGACTTATTGGACTCATAATAAACTACTTCCATTAGATGACTTATTGGACTCATAATAAACTACTTCCATTAGATGACTTATTGGACTCATAATAAACTACTTCCATTAGATGACTTATTGGACTCATAATAAACTACTTCCATTAGATGACTTATTGGACTCATAATAAACTACTTCCATTAGATGACTTATTGGACTCATAATAAACTACTTCCATTAGATGACTTATTGGACTCATAATAAACTACTTCCATTAGATGACTTATTGGACTCATAATAAACTACTTCCATTAGATGACATATTGGACTCATAATAAACTACTTCCATTAGATGACTTATTGGACTCATAATAAACTACTTCCATTAGATGACTTATTGGACTCATAATAAACTACTTCCATTAGATGACTTATTGGACTCATAATAAACTACTTCCATTAGATGACATATTGGACTCATAATAAACTACTTCCATTAGATGACTTATTGGACTCATAATAAACTACTTCCATTAGATGACTTATTGGACTCATAATAAACTACTTCCATTAGATGACTTATTGAACTCATAATAAACTACTTCCATTAGATGACATATTTGACTCATAATAAACTACTTCCATTAGATGACATATTTGATCTATAAACTACTTCCATTAGATTACTTATTTGACTCATAATAAACTACTTCCATTAGATGACATATTTGATCTATAAACTACTTCCATTAGATGACTTATTGGACTCATAATAAACTACTTCCATTAGATGACTTATTGGACTCATAATAAACTACTTCCATTAGATGACTTATTGAACTCATAATAAACTACTTCCATTAGATGACATATTTGACTCATAATAAACTACTTCCATTAGATGACTTATTGAACTCATAATAAACTACTTACATTAGATGACTTATTGAACTCATAATAAACTACTTCCATTAATGACATATTTGACTCATAATAAACTACTTCCATTAGATGACATATTTGATCTATAAACTACTTCCATTAGATTACTTATTTGACTCATAATAAACTACTTCCATTAGATGACATATTTGATCTATAAACTACTTCCATTAGATTACTTATTTGACTCATAATAAACTACTTCCATTAGATGACATATTTGACTCATAATAAACTACTTCCATTAGATGACATATTTGATCTATAAACTACTTCCATTAGATTACTTATTTGACTCATAATAAACTACTTCCATTAGATCACTTATTTGACCCATAAACTACTTCCAATAGTTGATGTATTTGACTTGCACACAACATTGTGTGTGATGACACCAGTTGATGTATTACTACACACTGCTTCCTGTTTGCCTGCAGGGACCGACTCAACAAGGACGATACGATCTGTTCAGGATATCTCAATCTTACTTCTATCTCCGCTCCCGGGGAAATGGGTTTGTTCTCTCTCTTCCATTATCCTGCTGTCGGTTGGCGTAGACTTGTCAGAGATTTCATCATCAAGTTCTTTTGTTTTGATACATCCTTCATTCCTTGTCTGTTCTTGTAGCAATATGAATTACCAACAGAAAAATGCAGTGCTAAATCAGATAAGTCATATCAGAGTTAAGGCATCACCTTTATATAAAGGTGAGAGTCTGAAGTTGGGATTCTGAATAATTAGTAGATTCTAATACCACATTTAAATCTAGTATACGTAACTATATGTATGCTATGGTATGGTAGAAGTTTGATTTGAATCATGGTGTAAAAATCCTTGGCAGGTTTTTTTGTACATGCATGCTACCATGTAATGTAATTGTTGCGACTCATGGTTCAAGTTGTCTACCTTCCTAAACTAACCAGGACACCTCTTTAGATTCCTGATTGTTGTTTAATCCTTCTGAAACCAACAAATATGCTGTTGTGCACCAAAAGTAGTCCATTGGCCAGGGCCAGTCCCTGAACTCCAGTTAATGGACCAACACAAACTGATTTCTCAATGGATTGACACCATTCAGTCCATGGACCAACTCCAGTTCATAGTCCAACACCAGTCCATGGATAAGAAATTGAGAAACAGGTTTCTATATGGTGCTCAACTTTTAATTTTTTTTGTTCCATTCAATGCAATCTTTAGACAGTTATATCACAAACAGCCATGGTTTGCTCAAAACTATTTATGCATAAATATGAAATCTCACTTCCAGATTAACAAAACAAGTTACTATTCTGTTTTAAACTCAAAATAAGCTTTTTTAATGACATAAATAGCTATAATTCTGTCAGCAAACATTTGCTGCAAAACCAAAAACAGACAAGGAATGTACAAAAAGTGATATTACAGTATATAGTAAAAGTAAGCACTGATGATGATGTGCCTATGATAGTGGATGTTATGTGTGTTTGATTTGTCCAGTCATTGTTACTGTGTTCGTTTTTACATAAAGACCATACATGTATTATAACGTACATGTTTCAAATGAAATATATATATCATGTATTGAAGACTATAAAGATTGTTAATCAAAACTGATATGCATTAACAAATTGTACATTTGTCCTTTTTTATATATATAGTTTCTGTATCTTTTTTTATTGTGTGGTGTTGGTGTAATGTTTTTTTTATTTATATCATTCTGTTATAAGATGAAAACATTTTAAATTTGTATTTGCCTGTTAAAGTTTGAAAATCCAAGAAAGTTGTTAATATTTATTTTTTCTTCTGTAATCTAGCTTTCCTGGTCTGGGCAAATCAAACATCACTATAACCAATGTCAGTCCATATTTCTGTCAGTATGAACGTGTTTTGCAGAGTCTGTTCCCTAAATACCTGACACCTCTACCTGTCTGTATTGTTTTTTTGAAATGTTTGCAATCCCTTGCCCGACCATGGCATGGACTGCCCTCATGGTAGCTGTGCAAATGCATGTTGTATCATGTCAAAATGTGTGTCCCATTTGTCTCAACCTCTGTTCGTCTTCTCAAGTCATGGTTACAACTCCCAATCTGTACCTAAGCAGAAGATAGATATGGAGTGGTGTATCCCTGTCTTGCGACGATGAGTGTATGTTTCCTAGCTGTGTAGAGCCAGTGTATCCCTGCAGTCTTTGTTCCATGTGCATGCCAGTAGTCAGAGTTACGTGAATGTTAGATGCTTGAAATGACCTACGTGTAAGGGCATGTGTTAACCGATCATCTCACTGCACAGAGTAACCACTAACAGTACATACAGCAGGGAGGATGATATTAATATTATTAACATGTACTCTGTTCAGGCTTTACTTGCAGCTTATCAGCCAAGATACAGGTTTAGGGCTTTGTTTGGAAATGGTTATTTAAATCTGTCACCTGTTGTTTAATGATATTCAGTTTGATTTTCAGTATTACTAAGACAGTAAAGTTTTGTAATTTGGTACTGCTGTATTGCAGTTTAACCCCTAAGCTACTTCAATGACATGACAGTCACAGGTTATTCTCGTAATTAAGATGTTATCTTATTACTAGTATTACAATCTCAGTGATCTTAATAGGCCATTTTTTGACACAACTCTTAGTGTCATTTTCAATGTGTGTACTTTTTTGGCATGGTGCTGGTGCAAAATGCGGAAAACATGCATAAAAAATCAATTCTTTCATTATTAATGGAAGTGTTTCCATAATTGTAGCACAGTTTTTGTAACCACTTCTGCACTGTGCCCTTGGTAAAACAGCCTTCAGTGTAGCTTTGTGAAACTAAGTTTGATATGGTTAGATGGCTGCTCTACAGATTTTAATACTATTAGGTGGCTGCTTAATACATTTTGTTTCACATTTGCCTTTTTACTTAAATAAAATATTTTGATTCTTACAAAATAAGGTTTAATTTAATTGCTTGTTTATTCAAATGTCTGTTAGCACTTGAAGGAAGATTTAATTCAAAATTTTAGTTCCTGAAGCATGAAGTATAACTTAAATACAATTCTGTATAGTCCTAATAGCTTGAGCAAAAGCTATAATAAAATCTGCATTCAAAAAATATTTGGCAAAAGCTGCTATATTTAAACATTTTATATACATCTATTTAGTAAACAGGTATGACATTTTAACATGAAATACTTATATATTCTTATTTTCAGTACCCAAATGTATAGACTTGCTGAGTACCGTATATATAGAAATGATATTCTAGAATCATTGACAGATGGAAATTACTTGTCTTTGTCAATGCAAATGTAATGGTTGTTTTCATAACACCACTGCGGGGAAGGTAACTGCTTGTAAATGGTGTTATTATATTATGTTATATATGTTATGATAACACTCACATAGACTTCTCAGCAGATTACAGAAAAGGAGAATGTTGCTTTTCACTATTATATATGGTTGTCAAATGCTGGTATCTTCCTTTTCTATAAAATTTGTAATTTATGAGTTTGAACAGTTATTTCCCATATTTATAAATGTTCCCTTGACTGTCTAATCAAAAAGGGAAAAACGTTTTTAATTTGCTGAAAATGAGCTGTTTCAGAAAATAAGGTTAAAAATGTAAACTTGGTTCTGGTGTAACTACGTTAAGGTAAAAACCAAATTAATTCAATATTTTATTAGCATAACACTAAGATTCTTCTTGTTTGATGTATGCTGAGATGTCAATGTGTATTTTAATATAAATATAACACCCACTGATATACGACATGAGGGTTGCTATTGGTTGCAGGAGGTTACTCTTAGACTAGTGGTTGCCAATAGTTACTGATATCTGCTAACGAGGGTTGCTACTGGTTGCAGGAGGTTACTCTTAGACTAGCAGTTGCCAATAGTTACTGGTACATCTGCTAACATGGCCTTTGATTTGCTTGTCTCTTTTCATGCTGCAGGGATCGGATGAGCGAAGATGACAACGTGGGGACTTTATTTTTACCCCTTTCTTTAATATCCTCCCCTGGAGACACCGGTGATTATTACACACACTTTACATGCTAGGCTAGGCTAGGCTAGAATCAAGTTCAGACTCAACTCAAGACTCATTTAAAAGTGTTTGATGCTTAACATTGAGTTACAAGTTCATATAAAAATAAATGTCAATATTTTAATAGGAAAATTAATTTAAACGTTTATTTATTATTTATAATCAATAAATAACCATTTTATCACAAGCTGGACACTTAGGTTTATAATGCTGTTTAATTTTTGGATACTTAATTTAATTATGCAAACATGTTTCTTCATATGCATGTACTAATATTAAATATAAAATGGGGACTTTATTGAGTAGAAAATATAGATTTATTTATGACAGAATCAAAACATTTCCAAGGAAATGTCTGAAAACAGTTTGTCAACTACCACACATATAGTTTAAAGATCATATTTTATTTATTTGTTAGTAAAAACAGTAAATAGCCACTCTTACGTTTACTCTAAAAATCTGGGAGAAATGTTTACCCTTCAATTTACAGTTTTATATATTTGATTATCACTCTCCCACATGGATGTTGTACATCAATCCTCCACACTAAACGTATACCAAAATAAAAATGTATTATACCTGTTGAATTTAAACCAGTATCATACTTGGATCATAAAATGGTGGTATTAATAGCAAACTAATAGAAAGAGAAGATAATAATGCACCTACAAAATAAACTACACCAGCAAACACACTGAATGCAAAGGGGCAATAACTCTATATTTGCAGACAATTCTATATTTCATGTCCTTCATTTAACTGAAAGTATATTTATTGCATAAACAACAAATGGATTGGGCACAAATTTGCCAAATTATTAGGCCATCTCCTATATACATACAATATAATGTTACTGTTGACAATTACATAAATATAATACTTTAGTAATGACGTATTATGTCCTTGTTAAATATAAAACCTACGTTCAGCTTGTGATTGTCTTATGAACACATATTTTACTGTTGTTTTACTCATCTTAAACTAACTACATTAACAGTGTGCATTTTTACTGTTAGATGTGGCTCTTTAAATACTAAATATTATTGTTGTCTGTGTGCATTTATAATTTTATTTTATTTTGTGCTTTGGCTTTCTAAATTGGTATTTTGCTAAATGCATGTAGCATCTATAAAGTTCAAATTTGCCACAAACGTTTAAGCTTTAACTTACAAAAAACAGAAGTAATCTTTTCTAGTAATTATTAAATTAAATGTTTTCTATAAGTATTCCTTAACTTGCTAAAAAATATCTTTTTCTAGTAATTATTAAATTGAATGTTTTCCAGAGGTACTCTAAATTAAATCTAAATATATATGTAATTCTAAATCTCATAGCAATCCACTTCTTGTTATGATAAACACAACGTCGTTTAGAAGTTGTAATATAAATTATAATTTTGTAAATGTTTTATTTTAATTGCAGACAATGATGAGGGTAAATGGGTTGTGTAATTTTGTCTGACTTAATTATTAGTAGTGTTTTTCTCATTTCTTTATAATTTGTCTTTTTCTTCCAGTATTAATTGTTTATTTTTATCTTTTTTCTGAGGATTACTAAAACATAATTTTTATAATCTGAAATTTTATTAAGTTATTAAGTAAGGAATAAATATTTGTGTGTTACAGATAATTGTTCTAAGCTGAACATGTTTTTGTATATAGGACATTCAGGTGTGGATCCAGGGGGTTGTTAAAGGGGATTGGTAAGAGGTTTTTGAACAGGTATTTTGGGGGGCTTTTTTTTTTTTACTTAGGCAAAAATAGGGGAGGGTGTGTACCCCTTTTTGCCTCCCTCTGGATCCACACCTTGCATATAGAATGAGGTGGGGAAGAAAATCGATTTAAGCACACCTTTTTGCCCACCCTTCCCATAAAACAAGGAATCGAATTATGAAATTAACTTTTGTAAAAAAAAAATGTATGTTAAAATTACATTTGTCTGGTGTTTTGACTTTTAGCCGATACTAAGAGTGCATGGATTTCAGGCTAGCAACACATGACATATTAACAAAGCAATTATAACACTGACCATACATTCAATTTACTTGAATATCACAACAAACCCTCCCTGTTTAATTTGCTTAAATATAACAGCAAACCCTCCCTGTTCTGTTAACTAAAATATAACCCAAAACCCTCACTGTTCAATTCATTTAAATATAACTACAAGCCCTCCTTGTTCAGTTCACTTAATTATAACAACAAACCCTCCCTGTTCAATTCACTTAATTATAACAATAAACCCTCCCTGTTTAATTCATTTAAATATAACCAAAAAAACCTCCTTGTTCTGTTCACTTAATTATATCAAACCCTCCCTGTTCAATTCACTTAATTATAACAACAAACCCTCCTGTTCATTTCACTTAATTATAACAACCTGGGTGGGGGATTCGAATACAAATCTAGCTGTCCGTTTTTGTCTACATTTTTTCTGAACACCTATATGAATAGCCTAATAGTGAACTTGAAAAAAGATTGTTTGAGCTTCTACTATGCAGAGAATGTCATCTGAAGCCCTCCGAACACCTAGCCCATGCCCCTGACAACAATCCCTGTTCATCTAACATCATGCTGTCAATTATCTCCCATATTTTCCAGTGTGAACACAGTTCTCTCCATAATTTCTGCAGCTGCTTCAGCTTAAAATGCTATTAATATTTATAGGTCGTTAATAATTTTAACAATAAATGTTATGCCTGTATTTGGCAATCATTTTATATTAAAATAAATGGCATGGCTTCAGTCATATCAAGCAGACGACACTATTTCAAAATGTTATGTATTCGAAAGTTCATTTGAGTGATTATTACTTAGGTAAACAATTATTTGGTTACTATATTTGCATAACAGTGATCAAATAACCTAATCATAACAATATGTTTACTGGTGCTACTGTTCTGTGCTGACATTCCAAATATATTTTAATTTTAAGTAAATTGCTTGAGCTGTTGTAACACCAATTTAAGTCAAGTTAACTTTGGGTAACCATCACGCAAACAGAACAGTGGTTCTCATAAAATATTGTGCCTTTGCAAGAGTTAAGCTTTGTTACAAAAGTTTTAATTACTGGTGACCATGCTGTCAACGGATTTATAGACACATGCTGTTTAATGTCTAATAATAGAGAACTGAATTTGTGATAGGCAATCGTCACATCTATTTTAGATGCATTTTTCTAGTCTTAAATTATACTCTAAAAGCTGAACAACCACATATATGCATTTTTATGTGTCCTCAGTTTGAAATTGGATATTGCTTTACTATGCTCCATTGTTGCCAAAAAAAGAGTTAAATCAAGTGCATAAGTCCGCCATTTTGAATTCAAGATGGTCATTCTTAAATTATTAGAACAAAATATGACATTCAGGTCACTAAACACCCATGTTTATTGTAAAGTATTACATAAATGTATTCATGTCTTAAATGCCTTTCATAAATTACACCCAATGTATTAAAAAAGTTAATTTAGAAAGTTGTTTTTTTCATTAAGAAGTATAATTATGCTATTCCATTTAGACAAATAGTTAAAAAGCCTGTTTTGTTATTTTCGCTTTATCTTGGATGTTATTTATATTAACTAATTACAAAGCTGTGTCTATAAATGTGTATAGTTATGGTGATACCAGAAACCATTTGACTAGTTAAGTCAGTTTGCTATAACTAATTGCATGTGGTGTGGTGTATTACGTAATATATCTCGTACCAGTATTTCACCCTGCTCATTGTCATTCTTGTGTTATCTTGTTCTGTGTTGTCCTTGTGTTGTAATTTTTGTCTTTGTTGTTTTATTTTGCCCTGTGTTCCTTGTATGGAAAGTGTCTGAATGTGTCTTCTATATTTCATTCTGTCATGTTTAGTTTTTTTAATAGTGTAGATCACAATTTGTTAGTTTATAGAAATTAAGACTTTTCTCTGTCTACTACCTTCTTTTATAAAATGAGTTTAGCACATTTGGTGTTTTGTAGGTGGGTATGATATGACTGACCAATCATATTTTGAACAATTGAAAGAAAATTGGCTTGGTTCCCAAAATTGTTTTCCATTTTTATTGGATTAAATTCAGAAATCAAAATTGTCTCATGACATTTTATTGAAAACCTTATTTTTTACCCGACTAAATGTAAATGATAAATAAAGTCATATTTTTTGCCTTTACAAATTGGAATACAAATATTAGATATTACTGTCAGTAGACATTTCCTTTATCTTGATATATTTCCAATATATTCAGTTATTATTCTAAATTGAAGGGTTTTTTTTATTAAACTTTGTAAGTAATAATAATTGTGTTAAAAAAAAATATTGATCATAAATTACACTAAATTGTTTAACAAATCATATTAAAATAGTAGATTTCTTTTATAAACATAATATACTGTTTATCAACATAACTTTATTAAAATTCACATAATTATATTGATATTTACGTATTATTAAGTAACTGACTAGTAATTGACTCTAGTTTTATTCTGAATTTGCCAAACTGAATAAATTAAATGTAATAAATCTAGAAGTTGTAAATATTTAGTAATGCAACAGTAGAAAGATGCAATAGCAACAAAATATATTATAGTAATAACTAAGATCTATTTCTTTAATATTTATATATAAGAGGTACTTGAAGTAATTATTACTATTTAAACAAACAATTTACAAAATGAGATGCAGAGATTTTATGTACCTACATGTACATAGTTGACACTACGTAATACAACATAACACCGATATTTCAGGATTTCTTCCCACCTTTGGACCGTGTTACATCAACTTCTACGGTTCAACTCGTGAATACTCCGATCTCCCGGATGAGTATGATGACCTCAATCTAGGAAAGGTAACACAAGGAGCATATTTTGGGGGATTGAAGGAAGGGGAGGTAACCTAGCACCACCCCTTCCATTGAACAGCAAACATCACCCTTCCACCATTGTGCCAGTTGTCCTTCATATTAATTGTATGATATTGATATTCTAGTTGGTATATATCCTAGCCTTCATTTAACTTGGAGATCCACCAGGAACACAGTTATAACTTGTGACTCGTCTTTAACTATATGTCAGTGCATATAAAAGATCTTTGCTGCATTAGGAAAAATGTAGCAGGTTTCAGAATGACCAAATGTTTGCCATCCAGTAGCCAATGATGAATTAATCAATGTCTTCTAGTGGGGTCATTAAACAAACCAAACTTTTAACTATATGTCCATTGTCTTATAAGCATAATTAAAAATTAGTTGAGTATGTCATTAAACAAACCAAACTTTAACTATATGTCCATTGTCTTATAAGCATAATTAAAAATGAGTTGAGTATGTCATTAATATAAAGCATTAAAACGATGGTTACATGGTAATACAGAGTGTAACCTATATTTATTAGTCCCCTACCGGTTCAATGGGAGGTGACTATAGGTTTTATCACCATCCGTCTGTCTGTCCGTATGTCCCACATATAGTTTTCCGGATATTTTGTTTGAGAATGCCTTGAGATAATGAGCTGAAATTTTGTGTGTAACTTTATCATGTACAGTTAAAGATTAAGTTTGACTTTCATGGTGATTTTCCCATTTTTGATGGAGTTATGGCCCTTAAACGTAGGGGATATGAAAATTTGTGTTCACAACTTCTGTTTTACAATGCCTGAAGATACTGAGGTGAAATTTTGTATACAGCTTTATCATGTATTGTTCCTGATCAAGTTTAACTTTCATGGTTATTTACCCACTTTTCACAGAGGTTTGGCTCTTGAATTTTAAGAGATAAGAAAAATTGTTGGGTCAGGTAGGGGACATGTATTGCTTTCGCAGTACTCTCAGAATAAATACTTGTTATTTTTTGTAGGGTGAGGGTGTGGCGTACCGAGGCCGGGCACTGGTGGAGCTGGTCACAGAACTCGGTCAGTTACCTGAGGTGGCTTCCGATGACATCAAAAACGATGACATTCTTAGAGTACAGGTACAACATGGCTTTACTTTTCAGTTTTGTCAACACAGTTTCATTGATTTAGTAAAGCTACACAGACTTCTGGTTGAAACATGTTTGAGAAGTCTGTGTACTCATACCTCTAAACTGAAGGGAATTCAGGGCTCCAACTTAAGAATTTGTTACTCATAATAATTTTTAAATGTTTGTGCCAAAGGCAAGTTGCTTACCAATGGCAATTTTTATCCTGGCTACAACAGTTTTAAAACAGTGACGTTTGTAACAGATATGAAAAAGTTAAAAATAATACCTTCAACCAAAAACAATAATTTTTTATCCAGTGTCAAAATACTGCCATCAGTAAAGCCCTTGACCTACGGCAATTGTTAGCATCACTGTGGCAATTGTCAGCACCACTGCGGCAATTGTCAGCACCACTGCGGCAATTGTCAGCACCACTATGGCAATTGTTAGTACAACTATGGCAGTTGCTTGAGGTGTTGGTGTCGCAGGATCAAACCACCTCGGTGGATCCATTCAACTGATTGGGGTTTTTCTCTCATTTCAACCAGTGCACCACAGGAGGTCAAAGGGTGTGGTATGTGCTGTCCTGTATGTTAGAAAGTGCATGTAAAGATTCCTTGCTGCTAATGGAAACATATGGCGGCTTTCCTCTGATGACTACGTGTCAGAATTACCAAATGATTGACATCAATAGCTGATGATTAATTAATCAATGTACTTTAGTGGTGTCGTTAAACAAAACAAACTTTTGACATACAGCAACTATGGCAATTGCCGACAGTACTGCCACTAAATTTGAGCCCCGATTCAGAATTAATAATTTAACCTCATTCTGTGTATCACTGATGAATCATTGGATGGTAGAGTTAAAACTCATCTAATACACTGAAAGGAATCATTTAACCTCTCATTGTTCACAAGATAATCCATCATTTGTTTGATATTTCTGTCATGTAAAAAAGATGTGATACCTCCATTAAAGAGTGTAAACTGATTTATTTACAGAAGTTCATGCGTCGACGCCGATACCGCCTCCATGCCGCATTCCAGAATGCCACAATGATCAATGCAGTGGACGCCCCAGTTGAGTTCGAAATCAGCATAGGTAGGAAATCAAAATATTCAACCTGAAAATTATTTAGTTGTTCATAATAATAATAATCAACATCATGGGACCGTCGAGTTCAAAATCAACAGGTTTCAGAAGGGAACAAATAAAAATACTCCACTCCATTTTTATTTATATCACATTTGTTAATTACTCTTTATATTTAAAAAAAAGTAATAGAAGCCTTCAAGCAAAGAGAGTTTATAACATTGCTTTTCAGGATACCTTATTTGACTAAAGACTAAGACCACATCTTTGAATATGTGCCCTGTTTAACCTGTTTAAGAAATTATTTCCCTTAGTGGGAAATAAGCCACCCCCAACTCCTTAATTATAATAAATAAAAATAGAAATGCAATTATGGACTTAATTCTAAATTCCCTATGCTGAAGTTATGTGATGAGAAAACTTCTCTTGTTACATAAATATCATGGCAGCTGATAAAACATTTAGTTTTTATCTTACTAAATGAAGTTTAATGAATGTGACTTTGTTATTTAGGTAACTATGGTAACAAACTTGATGAGAATGTTGCTCCGTGTGCTTCAACGACCCAGCCAACAAATGCAGTGTTTGATGGCTGCCACTACTACTTCCTGCCGTGGGGTGGTACGAAGCCATGCGTCGTGGTCGATAGTCACTGGGAGGACATCAGCTTCAGACTGGAGGCTCTCAACCTGCTCCTTAAGATCATCTCCTCCTTGGTAAGTCAGTTATCTCCACCTTTGTAAGTCAGTTATCTCTTCCTTGGTAAGCCAGTTATTTCCTCGTTGGTAAGCCAGTTATCTTCTCCTTGGTAAGCCAGTTATCTCCTCCTTGGTAAGCCAGCTATCTGCTCTTTGGGAAGCCAGCTATCTCCTCCTTGGTAAGTCAGATATATCCTCCTTGGTAAGTCAGTTATCTCCTCCTTGGTAAGCTAGTTATCTCCTCCTTGGTAAGTCAGTTATCTCCTCCTTGGTAAGCCAGTTATTTCCTCTTTGGTAAGCCAGTTATCTTCTCCTTGGTAAGCCAGTTATCTCCTCCTTGGTAAGCCAGCTATCTGCTCCTTGGGAAGCCAGCTATCTCCTCCTTGGTAAGTCAGTTATCTCCTCCTCGGTAAGCTAGTTATTTCCTCTTTGGAAGCCAGTTATCTTCTCCTTGGTAAGCCAGTTATTTCCTCCTTGGTAAGCCAGCTATCTGCTCCTTGGGAAGCCAGCTATCTCCTCCTTGGTAAGTCAGTTATATCCTCCTTGGTAAATCAGTTATCTCCTCCTTGGTAAGCTAGTTATCTCCTCATTGGTAAGTCAGTTATCTCCTCCTTGGTGGGCCAGTTATCACCTCCTTTGTATCTCCTCCTTGTTAAGCCAGTTATCTCCTCCTTGGTAAGCCAGTTATCTCCTCTTTGGTAAGCCAGTTATCTCCTCTTTGGTAAGCCAGTTATCTCCTCCTTGATAAGCCAGTTATCTCCTCATTGGTAGTCTGTCATCTCCTTGGTAAGCAAGTTATCTTCTCGTTGGTATCTCCTCCTTGGTAAGCCAGCTATCTCCTTGGTAAGCCAGCTATCTCCTTGGTAAGCCAGGTATCTCCTCCTTGGTAAGCCGGTTATCTCCTCATTGGTAAGCCAGTTATCTCCTCCTTGGTAAGCCAGTTATCTCCTCCTTGGTAAGTCTCTTATCTCTTCCTTGGTAAGCCAGTCATCTCCTTGAGATTTCCTCCTTGGTAAATGAGTTATCTCCTCCTTGGTAAATGAGTTATCTCCTCCTTGGTATCTCCTTGGTATGGCAGTTATTTCCCCCTCTTGGTAAGTGTTCTCCTCCTTGGGTCTCACTACACAGATTACTTCCGGGTGAGAGTTCATTCATCACGGTCCACTATAGTTCCTAATTGTGACTCAAGTTATGGTTCACATATTCACTTCTTGGAAATGGTGAAGAATTAAAACAATATGTATGTTTAATGGTAAGCTTTCTGGCTGTATTTTGCCGTATTTTGCCCATGTTATTTTGTAATATTGTGCATTGACCTTTTGGGACATGGGTGTATAGCACAGGAGACAGCCGGAGTGAATCGGTTAATGAACCATCTGTTCGGACCAGTACTACAGCCAGATGCGGTCATATAGCAAAAAACTGAGACGGAAATGTTCTCAAATTTGGAGTGAAAATAAATGCTTATATAATGTATGTTTGCAATGGTGTATGTTGTTAGTGCCAATGAGAACCCATTCTATTGGCAGTCTTCATTTGAAGTTGGGCAATTGAACCTGGGTTTCAGTGGCAGATAACATCTGTGTAGCGAGACCTTGGTAAGCCAATTATTTCCTCCTTGAAAAGCTAGTTATCTCCCCCTTGATAAGCCAATTATCTTCTCCTTAGTATGTTAGTTGTTTCCGCCTTATTAAAAATTACTTCCTTAGTTTTCCATGGAAAGCAGATTATCTTCTTGATAAACAGATTATCTCCCCTTTCATAAGCAGATATTTCCTACTTGGGGAGTTATATTTTTTTTCCTGTTTCTAACTGAAATGAACTCATAAATTTCAATACAGAACTGTTATATCTTGCTTAACAGTATACAATTTAATCTTTGATTGGGTGTTGAGATGGGGAGGTTACCCTTAAACATGGGGGACATATGATATTCCTCAGAGAGTATGTTGCTGGTAATTTTAGAATGCTGATTTATTTTTGAAAGTTACGTTTAAGTATTTTTCACTGTTACTAAATAGCTAGGCGTACTGAATGTCATCATGAGAAATGTATTTAATTTAGTAAAAGATTGTTTTGTGTTTCGTAGGAGTCGAATATTGAGAGAGTCCGTATTGGAATCAAGGCCAAGCTGCCGACACCTGAACTGGCTCAGCTTCTCATCTCACTGCTCGACCAGCTGGTCACAGACTGCAAGTGAGTCCTACACTAAGTAAACACAAGGTTGGGGGCGGGTCAAACAATTCAACTTAGATGGTGCTGGGTTTGATAGCGATTAAGGGGCGAGATTTAACTTAGTCAGTTGAGTGCTCGCCTGAGTGTTACCGTCACAGGATCGAACCACCTCGGTCGATCCATTCAACTAATTGGGGTTTTTTCTCGGTCCAGCCAGTGCACCACAACTGGTATATCAAGGGCTGTGATATGTGCTGTCCTGTCTGTGGGATGGTACATATAAAAGATCCCTTGCTACTAATGGGAAAAATGTAGCAAATTTCCTCTCTAAGACTATATGTCAAAATTACCACGTCCAATAGCCAATGATTAATAATGTGCTTTAGTGGTGTCATTAAATAAAACCAATGTTAACTTTATAGTTATTAAACACAAGAGGGGTGGGTCACTCGATTAACTACGTAGGTGGTGGTGAGTAAACATGAGGGGGCTGTGTCATTTTATTAGTCCCTTACCAGTTCAAACAGAGGGGACCGGGGGATGTCATTTTATTAGTCCCCAACCGGTCCAAACAGGGGGGACCATAAGTTCTTCCATCTCATTTGTCACATATCACATATTATTTTTCAAACTTTTTTGTCATAATGTCTCACAATATTGAGTTGAAATTTTGTCTATAGCTTAATCATGTACAGCTACAAATTAAGTTTGATGTTCTTGACAATTTAATAATTTTTCACAGTTATGGCCCTCTTACCATCATCTTTGGGAGCTGGGTAGGGAACATGTATTGCTTTAGCAATATTCTCAGAATGTTTGTTAGTCCCTTACCGGTTAAACCGGAGGGGACTATAAGCTTCATCTCCATCCTTCTGTCCGTCTGTCTGTCTGTCCATCTGTCCGTCCATCCGTCACACATATAATATATTTCTTTTCAACATTACCTCTCCTCACAAGTGCACCTCCCAACAGAGCCAAAAAGAACATGTCCAAACCAGACAAGCAAAAGGAAAAGAAGGAAGTTGAAGTCACATGACCGGAACTACAGGGAGCATACAGTGAAGAATTTTAGGCCATCCCATTGGCTGTTGGAATGTTTGGACCAGACCACTCGCATTGGGCGGAGGTGCACTTGTGAGGACAAGTAATGTATCTGTAAAAGAGAAAACACTCCATGTCTGAAATTTCGTGTACAGCTTTATCATGTACTGTTACAGATCATGTTTGTCTTTCATTGGAGATTTACCCATTTTTGACGGAATTATGGCCCTTGAACTTAGATTTAAAATTTAGGTTTTTTTCACTTTTGTTTTGCAATGTCTGAAGATATTGAGATGATATTTTGTATATTTCTTTATCGTGTATTGTTACTGATCAAGTTTATCTTTCATGTTGATTTACCCACTTTTCACAAAGATATATCCCTTAAATTTAGGAGATAAGAAAAATGGTTGGGTTTGGTAGGGGACATGAATGTATAAATGGTGGTGGGTTTTACATTGAGTAAACCCAAGAAGGGAGGCCCACTTGATTTAATACAGGTGGTGGTCATGGAACCAAGATTGGGTAGGTGGATTGTGGTATCATGTTTATTTTTTTGTCTTTGTTTCTTTCTTTCATTAATTCTTTTTTTTTGTTACTTTATTTCATTCTGTATTTATTTATTTATTACATACCTATTCAATCTTACTATAGTGATAAAGACATTTTGAAACCATTTGATAAATTTATTTTGTATCGCACATACGTGTGATCTTGACCGGAACTTTTAAATGGGGAATTCCCTTTTTATTTTTACTGCAGTTAACACCTTTCATTTACTGATGTTATATATGATTTACAAATTATGTCACATTGTATTTGAAACATTACACAAGGCTGCCGTAGAGTAAGATTCTTAACGTTAATAAATCTATGAAAGGAGTTTTGATCATAGATTTAACAAAGTGTTGTTATGACATTAAATTAAAAAATGTTTTTGTAAAACATAAAAGATAGTATGTAATAAATACAGAACTTCACATACATTGTTTTCACTTCCTATTTATTGCACTCGTTTATTTTACGAAAGAACATACCACGAGACCGCTCAAGTGGTATACATGTATATTCTTGTGCAAAATAAACTTGTGCAATAAATAGGAAGCGAAAGCAACGTATTTCACTTTTATTATGCAGTCCGGTTATACAAGTATCATAACTCAAATGCATTTCACATTACTTATGTCTCCTTAACTAACACCTAGTTTGACACCCAATACAGGGCAAGCTCTGAGTCAGCAGAACATTTTGCCAAATTATCTACTAAACTTCAAAAATTGTAGAAACCCAGTTATTTTCTAAAAAAATATCAATTCTTTTATGCAATTATTTTGTGAAATTAAATAAAATGCTCCATTTGTTTTTGAAATTCACAGTTGGTGAATTTGGTGAGTGCCAGAACTAACCCTGCAATAGCTGATGTATATTTCATGCTGGTGTCGTTAGACATTCATTGATTCATTCCTTAACTAACAAAACACATCACTGTGTGTCGTTAGACATTCATTGATTCATTCCTTAACTAACAAAATACAACACTGTTCTCTGTTTTCGTTACAGAAAACCTATTCCCTCCCCACAGGCGGGACACCACGTACCCAACGAACTAGACCGTGTACTGAATGAATACCGAGTGAGTGAGCTGCAGAACATCAGTGGCATGGCAATGAAGCTGCGCGAGAATGCCACCGATGTGCACGAAGCGCTATCCGATACAGAGAACTACCTTGCTTTACTCAAAAACCTTGCTACAGAGGTGGGTTTTATACATTAAACTAAGCAATCACTGTAAACTGACAGGACAAAGGTCAGTGGTAAAGCACTTGCTTGATGTGCAGTCATTCAGGGGTGGGAATTCTCCTCAGATCAACTGTTGTCCTTTCCTCCAAAATGTGTCGGATGACACAGATTTTAACCTATGATTTCCGGGACCCCTCTAGATTTCCTCTTTTTTACAGTTCACCAATTTCCACCCCTGCTAGTGCGAGCCAGTGCACCATGACTGGTATATCAAAGGCTGTGGTATATGCTATTCTGTCTGTGGGATGGTGCATATAAAAGATCCCTTGCTAATGATGGAAAAATGTGGCAGGTCTCCTCTCTAAGACTTTGTCAGAATTACCAAATGTTTGACATCCAATAGCTGATGATAAAAAAATCAATGTGGTGGTGTTAAACAAAACAAACTTCTTTTTTCAAACTACTGTAAACTGAGAAACAATATCTATAATATTACTTCAGTCTGTATTAACTACTGTAAACTGAGAAACAGTATCTATAATATTACTTCAGTCTGTATTAACTACAGTAAACTGAGAAACAGTATCTATAATATTACTTCAGTCTGTATTAACTACTGTAAACTGAGAAACAATATCTATAATATTACTTCAGTCTGTATTAACTACTGTAAACTGAGAAACAATATCTATAATATTACTTCAGTCTGTATTAACTACTGTAAACTGAGAAACAATATCTATATTACTTCAGTCTGTATTAACTACTGTAAACTGAGAAACAATATCTATAATATTACTTCAGTCTGTATTAACTACTGTAAACTGAGAAACAGTATCTATAATATTACTTCAGTCTGTATTAACTACTGTAAACTGAGAAACAGTATCTATAATATTACTTCAGTCTGTATTAACTACTGTAAACTGAGAAACAGTATCTATAATATTACTTCAGTCTGTATTAACTACTGTAAACTGAGAAACAGTATCTATAATATTACTTCAATCTGTATTAACTACTGTAAACTGAGAAACAGTATCTATAATATTACTTCAGTCTGTATTAACTACTGTAAACTGAGAAACAATATCTATAATATTACTTCAGTCTGTATTAACTACTGTAAACTGAGAAACAATATCTATAATATTACTTCAGTCTGTATTAACTACTGTAAACTGAGAAACAATAGCTATATTACTTCAGTCTGTATTAACTACAGTAAACTGAGAAACAATATCTATAATATTACTTCAGTCTGTAATAACTACTGTAAACTGAGAAACAATATCTATAATATTACTTCAGTCTGTATTAACTACTGTAAACTGAGAAACAATATCTGTAATATTACTTCGGTCTGTATTAACTACTGTAAACTGAGAAACTATATCTATATTACTTCGGTCTGTATTAACTACTGTAAACTGAGAAACAATATCTATAATATTACTTCAGTCTGTATTAACTACTGTAAACTGAGAAACTATATCTATATTACTTCGGTCTGTATTAACTACTGTAAACTGAGAAACAATATCTATAATATTACTTCAGTCTGTATTAACTACTGTAAACTGAGAAACAATATCTATAATATTACTTCAGTCTGTATTAACTACTGTAAACTGAGAAACAATATCTATAATATTACTTCAGTCTGTATTAACTACTGTAAACTGAGAAACAGTATCTATAATATTACTTCAGTCTGTATTAACTACTGTAAACTGAGAAACAATATCTATAATATTACTGTAAACTGAGAAACTATATCTATATTACTTCGGTCTGTATTAACTACTGTAAACTGAGAAACAATATCTATAATATTACTTCAGTCTGTATTAACTACTGTAAACTGAGAAACAATATCTATAATATTACTTCAGTCTGTATTAACTACTGTAAACTGAGAAACAGTATCTATAATATTACTTCAGTCTGTATTAACTACTGTAAACTGAGAAACAGTATCTATAATATTACTTCAGTCTGTATTAACTACTGTAAACTGAGAAACAGTATCTATAATATTACTTCAGTCTGTATTAACTGCTGTAAACTGAGAAACAATATCTATAATATTACTTCAGTCTGTATTAACTACTGTAAACTGAGAAACAATAGCTATATTACTTCAGTCTGTATTAACTACAGTAAACTGAGAAACAATATCTATAATATTACTTCAGTCTGTAATAACTACTGTAAACTGAGAAACAGTATCTGTAATATTACTTCAGTCTGTATTAACTACTGTAAACTGAGAAACAATATCTGTAATATTACTTCAGTCTGTATTAACTACTGTAAACTGAGAAACTATATCTATAATATTACTACAGTCTGTATTAACTACTGTAAACCGAGAAACAATATCTATATTACTTCAGTCTGTATTAACTACTGTAAACTGAGAAACAATATCTATAATATTACTTCAGTCTGTATTAACTACTGTAAACTGAGAAACAGTATCTATAATATTACTTCAGTCTGTATTAACTGCTGTAAACTGAGAAACAATATCTATAATATTACTTCAGTCTGTATTAACTACTGTAAACTGAGAAACAATAGCTATATTACTTCAGTCTGTATTAACTACAGTAAACTGAGAAACAATATCTATAATATTACTTCAGTCTGTATTAACTACTGTAAACTGAGAAACAATATCTGTAATATTACTTCAGTCTGTATTAACTACTGTAAACTGAGAAACTATATCTATATTACTTCGGTCTGTATTAACTACTGTAAACTGAGAAACAATATCTATATTACTTCAGTCTGTATTAACTACTGTAAACTGAGAAACAATATCTATAATATTACTTCAGTCTGTATTAACTACTGTAAACTGAGAAACAGTATCTATAATATTACTTCAGTCTGTATTAACTACTGTAAACTGAGAAACAGTATCTATAATATTACTTCAGTCTGTATTAACTGCTGTAAACTGAGAAACAATATCTATAATATTACTTCAGTCTGTATTAACTACTGTAAACTGAGAAACAATAGCTATATTACTTCAGTCTGTATTAACTACAGTAAACTGAGAAACAATATCTATAATATTACTTCAGTCTGTAATAACTACTGTAAACTGAGAAACAATATCTATAATATTACTTCAGTCTGTATTAACTACTGTAAACTGAGAAACAATATCTGTAATATTACTTCAGTCTGTATTAACTACTGTAAACTGAGAAACTATATCTATATTACTTCGGTCTGTATTAACTACTGTAAACTGAGAAACAATATCTATAATATTACTACAGTCTGTATTAACTACTGTAAACTGAGAAACAATATCTATATTACTTCAGTCTGTATTAACTACTGTAAACTGAGAAACAATATCTATAATATTACTTCAGTCTGTATTAACTACTGTAAACTGAGAAACAATATCTATAATATTACTTCAGTCTGAAACAATATCTATAATATTACTTCAGTCTGTAACTACTGTAAACTACTGAGAAACAATATCTATAATATTACTTCAGTCTGTATTAACTACTGTAAACTGAGAAACAATATCTATATTACTTCAGTCTGTATTAACTACTGTAAACTGAGAAACAATATCTATATTACTTCAGTCTGTATTAACTACTGTAAACTGAGAAACAATATCTATAATATTACTTCAGTCTGTATTAACTACAGTAAACTGAGAAACAATATCTATAATATTACATCAGTCTGTATTAACTACTGTAAACTGAGAAACAATATCTATAATATTACTTCAGTCTGTATTAACTACTGTAAACTGAGAAACAATATCTATATTACTTCAGTCTGTATTAACTACTGTAAACTGAGAAACAATATCTATAATATTACTACAGTCTGTATTAACTAATGTAAACTGAGAAACAGTATCTATATTACGTCAGTCTGTATTAACTACTGTAAACTGAGAAACAATATCTATAATATTACTTCAGTCTGTATTAACTACTGTAAACTGAGAAACAATATCTATATTACTTCAGTCTGTATTAACTACTGTAAACTGAGAAACAATAGCTATATTACTTCAGTCTGTATTAACTACAGTAAACTGAGAAACAATATCTATAATATTACTTCAGTCTGTAATAACTACTGTAAACTGAGAAACAATATCTATAATATTACTTCAGTCTGTATTAACTACTGTAAACTGAGAAACAATATCTATAATATTACTACAGTCTGTATTAACTACTGTAAACTGAGAAACAATATCTATATTACTTCAGTCTGTATTAACTACTGTAAACTGAGAAACTATATCTATATTACTTCAGTCTGTAATAATTAAGATATTTAATTTATAAAGTTGTGTAACATTTAGAAATTATATTTTTGAAAAACTGTCATATAAGAATGGGTTATTTTTCAAATATCGCATTTGTAAAGCTCTGTTTATGTAAGGTGGTGTCGTTAAATAAAACAAACTTTACTTTACTATTTATATAAGATTTAACCTATTATATTTATAAAAGTAATACTATTTAAAATATTAATTTATAAAACTGTTTTAATCAATATTTTAAATATTACATTTATAAAACTGTTTAATATTTAAAGTATTACGTTGGTGAATTTATTTAGAATATTACACTAGTAAAGGTGTAATATATGCAATATCTCCCTGCCAGCCCCAGAACAGTGTTCCGGACGTGGTGATCTGGATGATCAGTGGAGAGAAGAGAATCGCGTACTACCGAATCCCAGCCAACGAGCTGCTGTATTCATCCGACACAATGTACCGCGGCAAATACTGCGGCAAGATTCAGACCATTCAGTTGAAGGTATGTACAGGTTATCATTTGTTCCAGTCACAATTTACAACCAACACGTCAACCCAAAAACAGTTTGCATGAAATAATGTATGATATAGATAACACATTATGTGTAATACTCCAAAGTACCTGGGTTCTAAGTTGAACAAGCAGAAAGCTGGTATCCATCTACTATTTGTAATTGTGGGTTTTTTGTTTTTTTAGGAGATAATATTTATATCACTGTAGTTCTTGTTAATCTCTGCTATTCCACAGTACCTGAGTTCTAAGAATGAGAAGAAAGTTGAGATACTATGAAATAATAAACTTATTATATTACATGTAGCAGATGCTGTCTACAATATTCCATACAACCTGGAATACTACATGGGAGAAGAAGGAAGAAAATGTTTTATATAATGACACACTCAACACATTTTGTATACTGTTATATGTCGACGGACAAAGGAGAAGAAAGTCGAAATATGAAATTATAAATATATTATACCACTGTAGTATATCTGTGATATTGTACATACCATGGCATTAAGAGTGAGAAAGAGAAGAAAGTCAAGAAACATAATATTATGTCACTGTATATAAATATATTATACCACTGTAGTATATCTGAGATATTCCACAGTACCTGGGCACTAAGAGTGAGGAGAAGACAGCTGAGATATTATCAGATAATAAACATAATAGTATATATCACTGTTAAACTGTTACAGTGGTACATGAATGCGATATCTGTGTAACCAGTCTTCAGAAGAGAGAAAGAGAAAAAAAACCTCACATACTATGAGATACTAAACATAATATTATATCACTGTAATACATGCTGTATCTGTGATACAGTGAGATAATAAATATAATATTATTTTACTTTAATATATACTCTTCAAAAGAAGAAACGCAAAACCACATTGTCGTAACATTTGGAGAATTGATTTAATTATTGAATGGTGAGTCCGATAATTACCAAATGTTGCAGGATTGTTCACAATTCACTCTAGTCCATTGTGAGTAAGTGATAGGACACACCACCAAGGTCAAGGTCATCTGGAGTCAATACCGGGTGTGGCCTCCGCGTGTGTTGACAACTGCCTGGCACCGCCTGCCCATTGAAGCAACCAGAGTACGGATGACGTCCCGGGGGATGGTGGCCCACTCGGCCTGCAAGGCTGCTGCCAGCTCGGGCAGGGTCTGGGGCTGTGGTTGTCGCTGTCGGAGGCGTCGGTCCAACTCGTCCCATAGATGCTCAATTGGGTTCAAATCCGGTGATATCGATGGCCAAGGAAGGACATTAATGTTGTTGTTCTGTAGGAAAGCCGTTGTGAGACGTGCTGTGTGAGGCCTGGCGTTGTCATGTTGGAACACTGCGTTGGCATTGGCCATAACTGGAACGATGTGTGGCCGGAGGATCTGGTCAATGTAGCCCTGTGCATTCAGGTTGCCCTGCACGTGGACCAGGTCAGTTCTGCCAGTGTGTGAGATGGCTGCCCACACCATGACACTACCCCCGCCGAATCTGTCCACTTCCTGCACGCAGTTTGCCGCATAACGTTCACCACGACGCCTATACACGCGACATCTTCCATCATGACGTCGGAGCAGAAAGCGGGACTCGTCACTGAACCACACCTGTCTCCATCGCAGTTGAGGCCATTGTCGATGAATCTGGCACCACTGCAGTCGGAGTCGACGGTGTTGTGGTGTTAAGATGACACCTCGAACTGGACGTCTGGCACGAATTCCTACCTCACGTAGGCGGTTCCGTACGGTCTGGTCGGATATCCTGCGCAAACCTGGTATTGCTGCAGCTGTGGAGGTGGCAGTAGTCAATCGTTCCCGAAGGTGGCGTACCCGGATGTAGCGGTCCTGCCCGGGGGTAGTGACCCGTGGTCGACCGGATCTAGGGAGGTCACGTGTTGATCCATGTTGCTGGTAACGGTCCCACAGTCTGGAGATGGTGCTTGGGGACACATGGAATGCCCTGGCAACGGCCGTTCTGGATTCGCCTGCGTCTAGTCAGCCAATGGCATTGTTTCTCTGCGGTTAACTGAGACGTGGCATGTCCTGGATTGTCAACTGTCGGCCAGATACAGAGGCCAGGCAAGCGAACACCCTGCACTTTTATACTGTCGGTGTTCATGTTGCACGTGCAGACAACGCACGTGCAGTGGTGACATGGTTTGCACGTGGCTGTGTTTTTACGAATATTCACATTTTGGAACTTTATTGTACAGTAGCTGCGTTTTATCGAATGTAACCGTGGGAATGTGTTTGGGACATGCAATGACCTTATATTCACAAAGCATGAACCGGTAGGAAACATAAAATCGGAGTTATAACCCATTTGTACCCTTTTGCGTTTCTTTTTTTGAAGAGTATATTTGTGATATATTCCACTTTACCTGGACTCAAGACTGAGAAGGAGTATAACTTTGAGATATTTTGAGAAACATATTATATCACTGTTAACCTGATACAGTAGTACATATGTGATCTATCTGTGATGTTCCACAGTACCCAGGCTCTAAGAGTGAGAAAGAGAAGAAAGCCAAGATATGAGATAATAAATATATTATATCACTGTAATATATCTGTGATATTCTACAGTAACCTGACTCTAAGAATGAGAAGGAGGCGGAAGCTGGGATACAATGAGATAATAAATATTTTATATGACTGTAATATATCTGATATTCCACAGTATCTGGGCTCTAAGAGTGAGAGGGGAAAGAAAGCAGAGATATAATAAGATAATAAATATGTTATTATATCACTGTAATGTATCTGATATTCCACAGTACCTAGTCTAAGAGTGAGAAGGAGAATAAAGATGAGATACAATGAGATAATAAATATATTATATGATTGTAATATATCTGATATTGCACAGTACCCGGGCTCTAAGAGTGAGAAGGAGAAGAAGGCGGAGATCCCTGCTCTGCTGCGACTGAAGCTGTGGCTGGGTCTGCAGAACCAGGAGCTGGAGTGGCACAAGATGCAGAAAGAAGGGGAACTCGCTGTGTTCGCTGAAACCGTGAGTCTCCAATCCTTCACAGTTAAAGCTGCTGTCATAAATATAGTTTTAATAATTAAACTTTCATTATTATAGTTGCAAATGCCATATTTTTATATATTTACAATTATTTGTGTCAAATAAATAAAAATTAAATCTTGGCTTGATTTGTATTGCAGTATGAGAGTCAGGTTAAATTCTAGAAAATTTAGTTTAATTGTCTTGATTTGTATTGCAGTATAAGAATCTGTCGAAATTCTAGCAAATTTACTTTAATTGGTTTGACTTGTATTACAGTATGAGAATCAGTCAAAATTCTAGAAAATTGACTTTAATTGGCTTCATTTGTATTGCTGTATGAGAATCAGTCAAATTCTAGAAAATTTATTTCATTTGGCTCGACTTTCATTGGAATATAATAATCAGATGAAATTCTAGAAAATGTTAGAAAGAAAGAAATGTTTTATTTAACGACGCACTCAACACATTTTATTTACGGTTATATGGCGTCAGACATATGGTTAAGGACCACACAGATTTTGAGAGGAAACCCGCTGTCGCCACTACATGGGCTACTCTTCCGATTGGCAGCAAGGGATCTTTTATTTGCGCTTCCCACAGGCAGGATAGCACAAACCATGGCCTTTGTTGAACCAGTTATGGATCACTGGTCGGTGCAAGTGGTTTACACCTACCCAATGAGCCTTGCGGAGCACTCACTCAGGGTTTGGAGTCGGTATCTGGATTAAAAATCCCATGCCTCGACTGGGATCCGAACCCAGTACCTACCAGCCTGTAGACCGATGGCCTGCCACGACGCCACCGAGGCCGGTAGAAAATGTTAGTTATATTGGCTTGACTTGTATTGCAATATGAGAATTGTTGAAATTCTAGAAAATTTACTTTAATTGGATTGAATTGCATTACAGTATGAAAATATGGTGAATATTCTCGGAACGTGGACTAACAAGGGACCAACCATGTCTCGACCAAAGTTTTCAGACAGCCAAGGGAAGGTGAGTTTTGTCTCCCACTTGTTCAGTTTGGTTGTAGGCTTTTTGTTTGTTTTACAGGACTTCAATAGACACTTTTGTATTTTAGTATATGATAACATTCAAGCTAATAAAAATTGGGGCTAGGGAGAAGAAATTTTGATATCTTTCTGTATAACAATAAGAGAAACACTATTTTGTTTGTATGTTTTTAAAGCATATTTTACAGTGTTGGTTCATTAATAATTTGCTATTTTAATGACAGATTAAACTGTAAGTCCAGGTGCATGTACTACTAAAATTACAAATTACACAAATATTTATTTAATATCTTAATTTCATTTTAACAATTTTAAATCTTTAGCATTTTATTAATTTTCATTGCATTTGTATTTATTTTTTATCGATAATATTTTTTTACTTTTCAGTTAGTGTTTATTCTACTAATTTGTCCTACGTTTCCAGGTGTCTCTACCCAAGGAAGGTTTCATTCCTCCAGAAGGTTGGCGTTGGGACTCCGACTGGTACATCAGTCCTGAACTCAGGTGAGAATTTACCTGGTATTGTTTTCATTCCTCCAGAAGGTTGGCGTTGGGACTCCGACTGGTACATCAGTCCTGAACTCAGGTGAGAATTTACCTGGTATTGTTTTCATTCCTCCAGAAGGTTGGCGTTGGGACTCCGACTGGTACATCAGTCCTGAACTCAGGTGAGAATTTACCTGGTATTGTTTTCATTCCTCCAGAAGGTTGGCGTTGGGACTCCGACTGGTACATCAGTCCTGAACTCAGGTGAGAATTTACCTGGTATTGTTTTCTAAAACTCTGGTGAAAATTATCATCTGGTAGTAAGAATTATTACCATGTTTTCTGAAACTAATTTGAAAATTATTACGTCATAGTTACAGCATGCTGTTTAATAATGTGTTTACTGTTACAGTATGCTGTTTGATAATGATTTTACTATTACAGCATGCTGTTTGACAGTGTGTTTACTGTTATAGCATGCTGTTTGACAATGCATGTACTGTTACCTCATGCTGTGTAACAATGTGTTTACTGTTACAGCATGCTGTTTGACTATTGCATTTTTGTTACAGCATGCTGTTTGGCAATGTGTTTATTGCTACAGCAAGATGTATAACTGTGTTTATTGACATTGCAGCATGCTAATAATGGGAGGGGACTATAAATTTCATCTCCGTACTTTTGTCTTTCTGTCTGTCTGTCTGTCTGTCTGTCTGTCCCACATATAGTTTTCCAGATGGGTTTTTTAGAATGCCTAGAGATATTGAGCTGAACTTTATTGTATAGCTTTATAATATACTGTTACAGATCAAGTTTGACTTTTATGACAATTTATCCATTTTGACAGAGTTATGAACCTTAAACTTAGGAGATGTGAAAATTTGTTTTCCAGACTTTTGTTTTCAGAAGGCCTTGATATATTGAGCTGAAATATTTTGTATAGTTTTATAATGTACTGTTACAGATGAAGTTTTGACTTTCATAGAACATAAGGAGATTTAAAAATTAGTTTTCCGGACTTTTGTCCTGATGACGTTTAGCTTTTATGGTGATTTACACACTTTTCACAAAGGTATGTCCCATAAATTTAGGAGAAATTAAAAATTGTTTAGTTAAGAAGGGGACATGTATTGCTTTAGCAGTAGGCTACTCTCATAATGCTTGTTGTTACAGCATGCAGTTTAACTCTGTGTTTACTGTTACAGCATGCCGTTTAACTGTGTTTACTGTTACAGCATGCAGTTTAACTCTGTATTTACTGTTACAGCATGCAGTTTAACTCTGTGTTTACTGTTACAGCATGCTGTTTAACTTTGTGTTTACTGTTACAGCATGCTGTTTGACAAGGATGCTGGACACCACCAGTTTATGGAGGACATCTATGAGTGTCAGAATCGTAATCTTCCAGGAGGCCACTGGGGGGAGGCTTCACGTCCGTGGACCGATGTGGTGAGTCTTCTCACATCTGACTATTTCATTAACATACTGTAAATGATTATCCACTTATCAAGAATATTGCAATAGCCAATTTGAAAAAAAGCTAGCATCAGCCTCAGTTTAAATAATAAAAAATTGGTTTCAAATAAGTTTAAATTAAAAATTATATTCTGGAAGAAAGTTATAACATGTTTCAAGTGAGTGTTGTTGTTTCAGAAAGGAGACCCATGTCCGAATCGGGAAGAGACCGTGCTGCCGGCAGGTTGGAAGTGGGACTACGACTGGCAGGTGGATCTGAGTCGCGCCGTCGATGAGGAAGGTAGGTCACATTGGTGTTACACTAAGATCTGAGTCACGCCATCGATGAGGAAGGTAGGTCATGGTGGAGATACACTAACATCTGAGTTGTGCCGTCGATGAGGAAGGTAGATCACGGTGGTGTTACACTAAGATCTGAGTCACGCCGTCGATGAGGAATGTAGGTCATTGTGGTGTTACACTAAGATCTGAGTCATGCCATCGATGAGGAAGGTAGGTCATGGTGGAGATACACTAACATCTGAGTTGTGCCGTCGATGAGGAAGGTAGATCACGGTGGTGTTACACTAAGATCTGAGTCACGCCGTCGATGAGGAAGGTAGGTCATTGTGGTGTTACACTAAGATCTGAGTCACGCCATCGATGAGGAAGGTAGGTCATGGTGGAGATACACTAACATCTGAGTTGTGCCGTCGGTGAGGAAGGTAGGTCACTGTGGTGTTACACTAAGATCTGAGTTGCGCCGTCGGTGAGGAAGGTAGGTCACGGTGGTGTTACACTAAGATCTGAGTCACGCCATCGATGAGGAAGGTAGGTCATGGTGGTGTTACACTAAGATCTGAGTCGTACCATCGATGAAGAAGGTAGGTCAAAGTAGTGTTACACTAACATCTGAGTCGTGCCGTCGATGAGGAAGGTAGATCACGGTGGTGTTACACTAAGAACTGAGTCATGCCGTCAATGAGGAATGTAGGTCACGGTGGTGTTACACGAAGATCTGAGTCACGCCGTTGATGAGGAAGGTAGGTCACGGTGGTGTTACACTAAGATCTGAGTCACGCCGTTGATGAGGAAGGTAAGTCACGGTGGTGTTACACTAAGATCTGAGTCACGCCATTGATGAGGAAGGTAAGTCACGGTGGTGTTACACTAAGATCTGAGTCATGCCATCGATGAGGAAGGTAAGTCACGGTGGTGTTACACTAAGATCTGAGTCACGCCGTTGATGAGGAAGGTAAGTCACGGTGGTGTTACACTAAGATCTGAGTCACGCCGTCGATGAGGAAGGTAAGTCACGGTGGTGTACACTAAGATCTGATTTCAGTAACAGAGCAGTGAACAAGTAATGCTGGTAATCGGTTTGAATTTACCAACCAATCAACTTAAGACTAAGTTCTGTTAAAGTCTTTATTGTTGGCTCATCATTATCTTGCACAGCCAACATTAACTCACAGGTGGCTTGTCATTGGTGATGGTTTTATATTGAGTTATAATTGAATCATTAAAAGCAATGGTATGTGCTGTCCTGTCTATAGGATGTGCATATAAAAGATCTTTTGCTGCTATTGAAATACCAAATGTTTGACATCCAATAGCCAGTGGTTAATAAATGAGTGTGCCCTAGTGGTGGTGTTAAACAAAAACAAATGATGACTGTTATTGAATCATTCTTCATGCTAGTATTGCTCACAGGTTTCATTTTACACACTGTAGTAAACAATTTCAACTTCCAATTTACATATGATACAAGACTCAAATTTGAAGGAATGGAAAGCAATATTTACTTTTGAAATGTCTTTAGTATTCTGTATGCTGTTTGTTGTCAGGGTTTGAGTAGTGTAGGAGCTACTATTGCTGTTTGTTGTCAGGTTTTGAGTAGTGTGTGGAAGCTACTATTGCTGTCTGTTGTCAGGTTTTGAGTACTGTGTGGAAGCTACTGTTGCTGTTTGTTGTCAGGTTTTGAGTAGTGTGTGGAAGCTACTATTGCTGTCTGTTGTCAGGTTTTGAGTATTGTGTAGAAGCTACTATTGTTTGTTTGTTGTCAGATTCTGAGTACTGTAGAAGCTAATACTGGTGTTTGTTGTCAGGTTTTGAGTACTGTGTGGAAGCTACTATCGGCGGTTACGGTCCAGTGGAGAAGACGTACCACCTGTGTCGGCGGCGGCGATGGGTGCGGTCACGGACCATGGTGATGGATGTCAAGAAGCAGGCTGAGAAGGTAAACACTCGTATTAATGCTTCCATTCAAGAGTCAGATTTCACATACATCAAATATACAAGAAACACTTTACTCATTTGTTTCGTAAACATGATCAAAAGCATCAACTTTAACAATATATAATAAATAAATATTTTCTAATGCTGTCACAGTTTTATTATTTTCTATTGTAAACATTTGGCTGTAAAAAGAACACTGTCTAGCCATGATGTCACTTGTATTATTTAATTCTACTAAATGACCAATGTGTGTGTAGGAGAAGTTCAAACAGAAGGAGGTTGAGGGTATGTGTGTATGCCACTGTTTAAGATGGAATTCTTTGTGTTATTTGATTCTACTAATGACCAATGTTTGTGTAGGAGAAGTTCAAACAGAAGAGAGAGGAGGGCTGGGAGTATGCGCCATTGTTCAACATGAAGTTCCACGCCCAGGAGCGCACCATGGACCTGGTGCGGAGGCGCAGGTGGCACCGCAAGATGGTCGCCGAGGATCCACGCGCCAGCTGTTTCTTCAGCATAAAGCTTGATGTACGGTGGAATGGTCACATAAAATACCCTCTTATCTGGCCCTTTAGTCTCCTACTTCATTCCCCATCCCTCTATAACTTGCCCTTCATTCCCCATCTCTCTATTCCTTGCCCTTCATTCCCCATCCCTCTATTCCTTGCCCTTCAGTCCCCTCCTTCATTCCCAATCCCTCTATTCCTTGCCCTTCAGTCCCCTCCTTCATTCCCCATCCCTCTATTCCTTGCCCTTCAGTCCCCTCCTTCATTCCCAATCCCTCTATTCCTTGCCCTTCAGTCCCCTCCAATCCCAATCCCTTTATTCCTTGCCCTTCATTCCCCTCCTTCATTCCCCATCCCTCTAGTCTTTGCCCTTCAGTCCCCTCTATTCCCAATCCTTCTATTCCTTGCCCTTCAGTCCCCTCCATTCACAATCCCTCTATTCCTTGCCCTTCAGTCCCCTCCTTTATTCCCAATCCCTCTATTCCTTGCCCTTCAGTCCCCTCTATTCCCAATCCCTCTATTCATTGCCCTTCAGTCCCCTCCTTTCCCAATCCCTCTATTCCTTGCCCTTCAGTCCCCTCTATTCCCAATCCCTCTATTCATTGCCCTTCAGTCCCCTCTATTCCCAATCCCTCTATTCATTGCCCTTCAGTCCCCTCTATTCCCAATCCCTCTATTCATTGCCCTTCAGTCCCCTCTATTCCCAATCCCTCTATTCCTTGCTCTTCATTCCCAATCCCTCTATTCATTGCCCTTCAGTCCCCTCCTTTCCCAATCCCTCTATTCCTTGCCCTTCAGTCCCCTCTATTCCCAATCCCTCTATTCATTGCCCTTCAGTCCCCTCCATTCCCAATCCCTCTATTCTTTGCCCTTCAGTCCCCTCCTTTATTCCCAATCCTTTTATTCCTTGCCCTTCAGTCCCCTCCATTCCCAATCCCTATATTCCTTGCCCTTCAGTCCCCTCCTTTATTCCCAATCCCTCTATTCCTTGTCCTGCAGTCCCCTCTATTCCCAATCCCTGTATTCATTGCCCTTCAGTCCCCTCCATTCCAAATCCCTCTATTCCTTGCTCTTCATTCCCAATCCCTCTATTCATTGCCCTTCAGTCCCCTCCATTCCCAATCCCTCTATTCCTTGCCCTTCAATCACCTACTTTATTCCCAATCCCTCTATTCCTTGCCCTTCAGTCCCCTGCTTTATTCCCAATCCCTCTATTCCTTGTCCTTCAGTCCCCTCTATTCCCAATCCCTCTATTCATTGCCCTTCAGTCCCCTCCATTTCCAATCCCTCTATTCAGTCCCCTCTATTCCCAATCCCTCTATTCAGTCCCCTCTATTCCCAATCCCTCTATTCATTGCCCTTCAGTCCCCTCCATTCCCAATCCCTCTATTCCTTGCCCTTCAGTCCCCTGCTCCCTCTATTCCTTGTCCTTTATTCCCAATCCCTCTATTCCTTGTCCTTCAGTCCCCTCTATTCCCAATCCCTCTATTCATTGCCCTTCAGTCCCCTCCATTCCCAATCCCTCTATTCCTTGCTCTTCATTCCCAATCCCTCTATTCATTGCCCTTCAGTCCCCTCCATTCCCAATCCCTCTATTCCTTGCCCTTCAGTCACCTACTTTATTCCCAATCCCTCTATTCCTTGTCCTTCAGTCCCCTCTATTCCCAATCCCTCTATTCATTGCCGTTCATCCCCTCCATTCCCAATCCCTCTATTCCTTGCTCTTCATTCCCCATCCCTATATTCCTTGCCCTTCAGTCCCTTCCTTTATTCCCAATCCCTCTATTCCTTGCCCTTCAGTCCCCTCTATTCCCAATCCCTCTATTCATTGCCCTTCAGTCCCCTCCTTTATTCCCAATCCCTCTATTCCTTGCTCTTCAGTCCCCTCCATTCCCAATCCCTCTATTCCTTGCTCTTCAGTCCCCTTCTTTTTTTCATCTTATCTTAAGAATGAAATATTGTGTTTTTATGCACAGGGCAAGATTAATAGAAACCATCACTGTTGTGGGGTATAGATAAGGCAATTCCAACCCAAGAGACAAAAATGTTTGTGAGAGCCAGCTTTACCAAGGCCTTTAACAAACAATGTTTTGTCCCATGGGTTGGAATTGCCTCAAAATGGTGATAGATTCTATTAGCTTATAATGAAGGATGCTTTCTTCCACCCTCTTTTTCAACAATTTTAGGTAGCTTATTTATGGGTTTGGCAAAACTATTGCAGGTAACTTGTTTGATTTTGCCTAACCCACTATGACGATGTATATTTAAATAAAAGCTATTGCTTTCTTGTCTTGTGTAGGAAGGAGATCAAGTGGACACGTCAATGACAGCTCCCCGGATGTTTCTCACGTTCGACAGTAAGTCATTCATATGTCAGCTTCTGCTAGTTCTGATTTGTTTAAAATATACAGTGGAACCTCTCGTGACCGGACCCTCTCTAAACCAGAATTCTCTCAAAACCAGACATTTTCCAAAGTCCCGTGATTTATGCATCTTTTAACTCTAAAGTTCACCTGTCTAAACTGGAAACCAGACAAATAATTCAGTCCCAAACTCTTTATTTAGTGCAGTTTGTACCTCTGATAACTGGACGATCAGGCCATTGTCAACCATTATGGTACCACTAATTATTTTGTTTATTGTCACTTCGCAGTCCTTGGTCAGATTACCTGACTGCGAACATAGCTGGTGCAACATACACCTGCTCGGGTTAACCACTAGAAGTGTAATCACTGTGTCATAATACAGGATACGGTTGGCAAATAACAATTAATCAATTACAGATCAAGTGAGAGCTTTGGTATCCATCACAGACATATTTATAGTTTCCTACAAGGGTTGACAAAACAACAAGGAATTTAAGCCACTGTCTTCCTGGTGTTTGATTTTCTTTTAAAACAATTGTTTATCAAAATAAAGAGCAGGCAAAACAAATCTTGGCTTTTCAGTTTCGAAAAGATGTCAGTAGCATTTCATTGCCATATCTATTTTTAGTGTGGAACATACAGGTAAACTTCACTATTGAACTATCACTCGATGATAAACTTACAATCTAATTAAAATTAGCACCACTATTACATGTGGATCTAACACCAGCCAGTTGGAGCTCATGTCCACCAATCAAATCCTTACTTGCAGAATCCTGCCAGTGATTTAAAACTAACAACACTGCGTAGTCCCCAATGTCCAGGTAACATTTCGTCTGTAAATAATATTGACCAATCACACTTCGCCTTTTCTAACGTTATTTGGGAGCATACAAATTCTAAAAATATCGGGCGAGTCTATTTTAGTGGCCGCAGTGCAGCAAACCATACCAATACGTACGGGGTGGGTTATCAGTCTTCAATTTTACATTAAAAATTATTTATTTATTTATAAAAAAATAATTTGAAAACATTCCGAATTATCCTGAGGGTATACGACATTATTCGTGTGAATTACGAATGCCGTAAAACATGTTTTATTTTATAAAATAAATAATTTGTAATGTAAAACTGAAGACTGATTTAGTTAGGTTTTTTTTAATAAATAAATAAATAATTTTTAATGTAAAATTGAAGACTGATAACCCACCCCGTACGTATTGGTATGGTTCGCTGCACTGCGGCCACTAAAATAGACTCGCCCGATATTTTTAGAATTTGTATGCTCCCAAATAACGTTATAAAAGGCGAAGTGTGATTGGTCAATATTTAAATTATTATTTACAGACGAAATGTTACCTGGACATTGGGGACTACGCAGTGTTGTTAGTTTTAAATCACTGGCAGGATTCTGCAAGTAAGGATTTGATTGGTGGACATGAGCTCCAACTGGCTGGTGTTAGATCCACATGTAATAGTGGAGCTAATTTTAATTAGATTGATAAACTTAAAACCATTAAACCATTATTGGATTATTAACGCGTTGGATTCATCTTCAATAAATAAAGCGGAATGTGAATAGGCAACAATATGTTTTGTATCAATGCAAACCCCTGAAAACCAGACACTTCTGAAAACTGGACAAAATTCTTGATCCCATGTATGTCCGGTTTAGAGAAGTTTCACTCTACCTGTTTATTATTAGTCTTCGCCATGATCAAAATCAAGGTGAGCTGAAAATCTCTCTCCTGAAATGGTACTTGGTGAACAAACACGTGAACTATTAAATAAAATTTAATTATACTGTATTACATAGAGAATAACTAGTTAATCGGATATCTGTTTGATCCTGTGGAGGTAAGAATGGGAAAAGCCTTGCGAAATTTCTCATTCGGCCTGAACTGGATAAAGCAGATATTTGAGGTCATTAACTAATTATTATCTTTATCCTGCAAACCATAAAAATTAAGGGGAAAAGCTATTATTTCTGTTATATCAGCCACATTGTACGATGAATTAGAGGTGAAATGAGCTATTTTGTAATGTAGTCTATGCGTGTTACGTCATATGAGTGACATCAAAAGTCATATCCTGCTAGTAGTAGGATATGACTTAGCTTTATCCGTCATCATATTCTGTCAATAGAAACGGTGGTTGCACGATAAAAGGCAATAAATTTGTCATTCTATAACTTTCCAGGCGAGTGGAGGAGAGCGATGGTGATCACTCACCTTTCATGGTGAAGACTGGTTATTACATGATGTAAGGACATAATTCTCCTAGTTATTTGCTGCAAATTCATATTCTGTAGATACACCAATAATATACATTTTGAGTGATGTTTGTGGTTTCAGAGGCCCAGAAGTACCAGCTCCGAGCGTACATCTACCAGGCTCGCGACCTGCTGGCGGCAGACGACACTGGCCTGTCAGGTGAGAGATCAGTCGGGAAAATCTCTTATTGTTAGGGTGTATATCACCAAGTCAAACCCCATAGACAACAATAGCAACTGCAGCATATCAATCTACATACATGGATATAAATACTACTAACCCTCACCCTTAAAACTTGGAAGTGAAACTGGTCATTTCAAACAAAATTTGTAGCATCTATGACTATCCTAGTTCCACCAAAAATTTGAGTAGTTTTTTTTCACAGGTACCCCATACATGTTTCAAGCACAAGGTTACTTGACACAGTGGTACTAGATGAAATAAAATTGAATACATTTTTTGCCCAGATGAAACTAATTTAGTTTTTTACAACTATCACACACACACACACACAGGACTTGTGGTATTAACTGCTTATCAAAAGATGGGTGCACCTCGAACATTGACCCAGCTAGAAGTTATTTGGATTAGTACTACCATTAGACATAAGAAAGTTAAAGTTTGTTTTGTTTAACAACAGGTGATTGGTCAAATGGTGGTGAAGCATATGTTAAGACCTCTTTTTACATTTATACTGGCTTATTTTTTTATGTTATTTTATTCACAAATCTGGTCCTACCTACAAGGTGTAGTTATATAGGTGGAACATTTTATTCAGAATCTCATCACAATTGGCTAAGCAGGTTAATTAGTTGTCACTCATCAATTTTCAAATTAATAGGACTGTTACAAGTCGCTAATTAAACATTTGAAAACAAAATGTTCTATTATATACATAATAGAGAAATGTATTAAAATAAACCATGAATAATGATCAGCTTTAGAATAAGTATTCTTAGATAATGCTATTTAATTGAGAATGGTTTTACTTATGTTTTATTTCTGTCTGATTTCCCTGTGTTATTTATTGACAGATCCGTTTACGCGTGTGTCGTTCCTCACCCAGAGCATGGTGACGGAGAGAGTGCACAAGTCGCTGTGTCCCACCTGGGACCAGACACTCATCTTCGGAGAGATCGAGATCCATGGGAACCCCAAGGGCATCGAGGCTCAACCGCCCACCATTGTGCTCGAACTCTTCGATCACGACACCTTTGTACGTGTTGGCTTGTTTCAGTTATAGTCATCTAGCTCTTTTATTAGATATGTGTGGTCATGTTAACTCTTTTAACAGTCCTCAAGCTTAGTGATCATGGTATCTACATTTTAACTGTCTACAGCAGGTCTATAGGACAGTATTGAGATGGGAAATGTTAAAATTTTTAATGGTCCTCAAGTTTGTTGATCATGGTATCTACATTTCAACTGTCTATAAAAGGTCTATAGGACAGTATTGAGAGGGGAAATGCACAAGAACTCATCTCAACCCCTACAACAATTTTGAATTGCCAACAAGAACTCAATTAGTGTTAAAAATCTGTAGTGGATCAATTATTTTTATTATTCACTTACTATGATTCATTTTAAAATGCCCTTTCTCCCCAAAACACAATTGTAAAATATTTAAAATTCAAACTTTCTTGTTTCCATTTTTAAACTTATCTACCTTTTATTCCTAATTTAATAAAAAGTTAAATTATTAAACATATGTTGCATGTTGTGCAGTGGAGGGTAGCTACACGTATGGCCCTGGTAGTAGCACCTTTACTCACCCTTAAGTAACTACATACATTTACAATGCTTAAACACCTGTATTTAAATTTAAAAGGCTTTATAAATTAATCCTAAGATTTTTTACAGCTTTTATGTATACCCTTTGGTTGACATTGTCACAGGTAGGTTACAGATTTGAAGGTTAAGGATATATTTTTGATCTTTATGATCTTTGTGTAGGGTAAACCGGAATTCCTGGGTCGTTCTAAAGCCCAGCCAATGGTGAAGCTTGACCCTGCTGACGCTAGGACTCCTGTTCTACAGTGGTATGACATCACCCGACAGGGACAGGAAGGGGGAGAACTCTTGGCAGCATTTGAGCTCTTCTTGGTAAGAACAATTTTCGCAGAAACTTTTTTTTAATTAATTAAAAAACAAATTTAACCATGGTCAAATTGTTATCATTAGTTTATTAGTCAGGTGTTAATAATGTATTGTTCACAACATGCTAATTAATTATAACTACCTATCAGTGTTTCCTTCCTATGTACTATATTAATTTATTAACTATTCACATGCTAATCAAATGGAATTATGTAGCTCATGTTTGTATTGGACTAACTAAAGACAATTTTACTACCATTACATACTGTACAATAAACACATAAAAAGTTTTTCTTAAATCATGATAAAATTATGTATCATAAAATTATTTCGGTTAATTGACAGAAATGAGCCTGAAATGTTCACACCTCAGTGATAATTTTAATAGACCTGAAAACTAATGGGATTTAAAATGAATAGTTTTAAATAAAACTAAATGAATGTGTGCATTTCTTTTGCTGTTCACTATATTAAGTATTTGGGATGTAGCTCAATGGTAGAACATTCACTTTAAGTGTAGGTACAGTAATCGCAGGATTAATTACGCTGTGGATCAGTTAGTTTTTCTTGTTCCAACTAGCCATCCATGTTTTTACTTTCATGTCTGTGGATAAAAGAGCGAATAAAAGATCCCTGTGCATGAGTGTCATTAAACATACATTCCTTTCCTTTTTTCAAATTAAAACATCAACCATTACTGTCATATCTTAGATAATTGAGAAACCAGATGAAGAAATTGATCCTGGAGCTGATGCTCAGCTGGTTTGTATGAGCATGGATGTGAGAGCATGAAACACAGCAATAAACTGGTGTACTTGTATGGGTGTACATACACAGTTGTACATGTACAGGTGTACATATATAGGTGTACATACACAGTTGTACATATACAGGTGTACCAACACAGGTGTACATACACAGTTGTACCAAAACAGGTGTACATACACGTGTATACACACAGGTGTACATATACAGGTGTACATAAATGGATGTACATACACAGGTGTACATACACAGGTGTACATATACAGGTGTACATACACAGGTGTACATATATGGGTGTACATACATGGTGTACATATACGGGTGTACATATATGGGTGTACATACATGGGTGTATATACACGGGTGTACATATATGGGTGTACATACACGGGTGAACATATATGGGTGTACATACACGGGTGTAAATATACGGGTGTACATACACAGGTTTACATAAAGAGGTGTACATATACAGGTGTACATACAGAGGTGTACATAAATGGGCATACATATACGGGTGTACATACACTGGTGTACATAAATGGGCGTACATATACAGGTGTACCAACACAGGTATACATATATGGGTGTACATACACAGGTGTACATACACACATGCATGTAGGTGTACATATACAGGTGTATATACTTAAATAGGTGTACATAAATGGGTGTACATACATAGGTGTATATGTAGGCCAATATGAATAATACCTGAGAAAGATCACAGTGTAATAATAGTAAATAAATGATGTCATTTTGCAGTGCCATCTTTCTTATAGTTAGTTTGACAGAAGAAATGGCACTGACATGCACATACAATATTGTAATAAATAGAATTCTGTACTCATTCTTGTAGTTAGTTTGACAGAAGAAATGGCACTGACATGCACATACAATATTGTAATAAATAGAATTTGGGTGTAAGAAGAAATGGCACTGACATGCACATACAATATTGTAATAAATAGGGTGTTAGTTTGACATGGCACTGACACAGGTTTACATACATACAATAGGTGTACATAGTTTGACAGGTGTACATCACAGTTTGACAGAAGAAAGGTGTACATATAAAGGTACTCATACTTATAGTTATACAGAAGAAATGGGTGTACATACTCAATGGTTGTACATACATGGTACTCATTCTTATAGTTAGTTTGACAGAAGAAATGGCACTGACATGCACATACATAAATACAGTACTCACCTTGTAGTTAGTTTGACAGAAGAAATGGCACTGACATGTGTACTGACATGCACAATATGACATAATACCTGAGAAACATCACAGGTGACATGCACATAATTCAGTACTCATAGTTAGTCTGACAGTAAATAAATGATGTCATTTTGCACATACAAGTGCCATCGGTACTCATTCTTATAGTTAGTTTGACAGAAGAAATGGCACTGACATGCACATACAATATTGTAATAAATAGAATTCGGTACTCATTCTTGTAGTTAGTGTACATACAATATTGTAATAAATAGAATTCGGTACTCATTCTTATAGTTAGTTTGACAGAAGAAATGGCACTGACATGCACATACAATATTGTAATAAATAGAATTTGAAGAAATGGCACTGACACATACATTCTTGTAGTTAGTTTGACAGAAGAAATGGCACTGACATGCACATACAATATTGTAATAAATAGAATTCTTATAGTTAGTTTGACAGAAGAAATGGCACTGACATGCACATACAATATTGTAATAAATAGTACAGAAGAAATCATTCTTGTAGTTAGTTTGACAGAAGAAATGGCACTGACATGCACATACAATATTGTAATAAATAGAATTCTGTACTCATTCTTGTAGTTAGTTTGACAGAAGAAATGGCACTGACATGCACATACAATATTGTAATAAATAGAAACTCATTCTTGTAGTTAGTTTGACAGAAGAAATGGCACTGACATGCACATACTTACAATATTGTAATAAATAGAATTCTGTACTCATTCTTGTAGTTAGTTTGACAGAAGAAATGGCACTGACAGCACATACAATATTGTAATAAATAGGCACTGAATTCTTATAGTTAGTTTGACAGAAGAAATGTACTCATTCTTGTAGTTAGTTTGACAGAAGAAATGCACATACAATATTGTAATAAATAGAATTCTGTACTCATTCTTATAGTTAGTTTGACAGAAGAAATGGCACTGACATGCACATACAATATTGTAATAAATAGTACTCATTCTTATAGTTTGACATGCACATACAATATTGTAATAAATAGAATTAGTACTCATTCTTATAGTTAGTTTGACAGAAGAAATGGCACTGACATGCACATACAATATTGTAATAAATAGAATTCGGTACTCATTCTTGTAGTTAGTTTGACAGAAGAAATGGCACTGACATGCACATACAATATTGTAATAAATAGAATTCGGTACTCATTCTTATAGTTAGTTTGACAGAAGAAATGGCACTGACATGCACATACAATATTGTAATAAATAGAATTCGGTACTCATTCTTGTAGTTAGTTTGACAGAAGAAATGGCACTGACATGCACATACAATATTGTAATAAATAGAATTCGGTACTCATTCTTGTAGTTAGTTTGACAGAAGAAATGGCACTGACATGCACATACAATATTGTAATAAATAGAATTCAGTACTCATTCTTATAGTTAGTTTGACAGAAGAGATGGCACTGACATGCACATACAATATTGTAATAAATAGAATTCCGTACTCATTCTTGTAGTTAGTGTGACAGAAGAAATGGCACTGACATGCACATACAATATTGTAATAAATAGAATTCAGTACTCATTCTTATAGTTAGTCTGACAGAAGAAATGGCACTGACATGCACATACAATATTGTAATAAATAGAATTCAGTACTCATTCTTGTAGTTAGTCTGACAGAAGAAATGGCACTGACATGCACATACAATATTGTAATAAATAGAATTCAGTACTCATTCTTGTAGTTAGTCTGACAGAAGAAATGGCACTGACATGCACATACAATATTGTAATAAATAGAATTCGGTACTCATTCTTATAGTTAGTCTGACAGAAGAAATGGCACTGACATGCACATACAATATTGTAATAAATAGAATTCGGAACTCATTCTTATAGTTAGTCTGACAGAAGAAATGGCACTGACATGCACATACAATATTGTAATAAATAGAATTCGGAACTCATTCTTATAGTTAGTCTGACAGAAGAAATGGCACTGACATGCACATACAATATTGTAATAAATAGAATTCGGAACTCATTCTTATAGTTAGTTTGACAGAAGAAATGGCACTGACATGCACATACAATATTGTAATAAATAGAATTCGGTACTCATTCTTATAGTTAGTTTGACAGAAGAAATGGCACTGACATGCACATACAATATTGTAATAAATAGAATTCGGTACTCATTCTTGTAGTTAGTTTGACAGAAGAAATGGCACTGACATGCACATACAATATTGTAATAAATAGAATTCGAAACTCATTCTTGTAGTTAGTTTGACAGAAGAAATGGCACTGACATGCACATACAATATTGTAATAAATAGAATTCCGTACTCATTCTTGTAGTTAGTTTGACAGAAGAAATGGCACTGACATGCACATACAATATTGTAATAAATAGAATTCCGTACTCATTCTTGTAGTTAGTTTGACAGAAGAAATGGCACTGACATGCACATACAATATTGTAATAAATAGAATTCCGTACTCATTCTTGTAGTTAGTTTGACAGAAGAAATGGCACTGACATGCACATACAATATTGTAATAAATAGAATTCGGTACTCATTCTTGTAGTTAGTTTGACAGAAGAAATGGCACTGACATGCACATACAATATTGTAATAAATAGAATTCGGTACTCATTCTTGTAGTTAGTTTGACAGAAGAAATGGCACTGACATGCACATACAATATTGTAATAAATAGAATTCGGTACTCATTCTTGTAGTTAGTTTGACAGAAGAAATGGCACTGACATGCACATACAATATTGTAATAAATAGAATTCGAAACTCATTCTTGTAGTTAGTTTGACAGAAGAAATGGCACTGACATGCACATACAATATTGTAATAAATAGAATTCCGTACTCATTCTTGTAGTTAGTTTGACAGAAGAAATGGCACTGACATGCACATACAATATTGTAATAAATAGAATTCCGTACTCATTCTTGTAGTTAGTTTGACAGAAGAAATGGCACTGACATGCACATACAATATTGTAATAAATAGAATTCCGTACTCATTCTTGTAGTTAGTTTGACAGAAGAAATGGCACTGACATGCACATACAATATTGTAATAAATAGAATTCGGTACTCATTCTTGTAGTTAGTTTGACAGAAGAAATGGCACTGACATGCACATACAATATTGTAATAAATAGAATTTGGTACTCATTCTTGTAGTTAGTTTGACAGAAGAAATGGCACTGACATGCACATACAATATTGTAATAAATAGAATTCTGTACTCATTCTTGTAGTTAGTTTGACAGAAGAAATGGCACTGACATGCACATACAATATTGTAATAAATAGAATTCAGTACTCATTCTTATAGTTAGTTTGACAGAAGAAATGGCACTGACATGCACATACAATATTGTAATAAATAGAATTCTGTACTCATTCTTATAGTTAGTTTGACAGAAGAAATGGCACTGACATGCACATACAATATTGTAATAAATAGAATTCAGTACTCATTCTTGTAGTTAGTGCCATTTCTTCTGTCAAACTGACATGCACATACAATATTGTAATAAATAGAATTCGGTACTCATTCTTATAGTTAGTTTGACAGAAGAAATGGCACTGACATGCACATACAATATTGTAATAAATAGAATTCAGTACTCATTCTTGTAGTTAGTTTGACAGAAGAAATGGCACTGACATGCACATACAATATTGTAATAAATAGAATTCAGTACTCATTCTTATAGTTAGTTTGACAGAAGAGATGGCACTGACATGCACATACAATATTGTAATAAATAGAATTCAGTACTCGTTCTTGTAGTTAGTTTGACAGAAGAAATGGCACTGACATGCACATACAATATTGTAATAAATAGAATTCGGTACTCATTCTTGTAGTTAGTTTGACAGAAGAAATGGCACTGACATGCACATACAGTATTGTAATAAATAGAATTCAGTACTCATTCTTGTAGTTAGTTTGACAGAAGAAATGGCACTGACATGCACATACAATATTGTAATAAATAGAATTCTGTACTCATTCTTGTAGAGTGGGACGTAGCCCAGTGGCAAAGTGCTCATTTGATGTGTGGTCTGTCTGGGATTGATCCCTAGTAAGTGCACAACAATTAGTATATCAAAGGCCATGGTATGTGCTATCCTGTCTGTGGGATGCTGCAAGATCCTTTGCTGGAAAAATGTAGCAGGTTTCTTCTCTATGACTTTACATCAAAATACCAAATGTTTGACATCCAATAGCCAATGATTAATAAATCAATGTGCTCTAGTGGTGTTGTTAAACAAAATAAATTATAACTTCATTCCTGTTAGACACTGTTTATATTACTGTCACAACTTGTGTGTTTTTGACCGCATTTCACTCACCTGCACTCATACTGTACAATTTGAAAACACTTCTATAAATGGTCACTCAAAGGAACTTCTTTAATATCCTCTTCTTAGATGTTCAAAGCTCTTAAAGACTAGCTTTTAAACACTACAACATATTTTTCACTACTAAATATTTATATTGTGTTACTTAGAATATTCCTTTTCGTACACCTGAAGTAGTTCTGGTCATCCAGGTTTTTACAGTACCCCAAATTGCATTTTTCATCATTCTAAAAACACATGTTCATCTGAGAAGTAATGGTTATTGGGACAAGCTCTAGATATTTTTAGACAGTATTTCTTTGTTATAACTTTATCCAAATGTGTTGCAGGTTTGTAAATTAACTAAAGTTAGTGTCCATTTTACGGGCTAAAACTAGCATCTGCGCCTTTTAAACTACAGCATGGATTGCCTTCATTTGTTGTGTGCATCTTCAAGAAATAGAGACATTTCAGATAAACACTTCAATCCTTGTGAATGTGATTTGTCATTTGTTTCAACTTTATGTAGTGGTGTAGATATGAAGTACTCCTACGGAAGTTCATTACTAGTTGAGTTGACAGAATGGTGGACTCTTACACACAGTCCTTAGTTCGAATCCTGTCAGTGGAAGTTGATTTATCTATTACATTATTTTATACTCACAGCTGATAGATTTGAGAGGGGTTCACCTAGTTTCATTTGCCCTGAAATTAATACAGTGTGTTAGTAGCAGGTGGATGGCAGTGTCTGAATACAGGACTAGCTCTCGGGTGAGCACATTTCACCAAGGTATCTCTTAAGCTTCAAAAATTGCAGAAACTCAATTATTACATGAAATTATTTTGACAAATAAAATTAAAATTTGCCAAAGAATTTTTTTACCAATTGTTTTTAAAATTTGCTATTTGTGAATTTGGCAACTGCTCAGCTAGCCCTGGAATGAACCTGCACTTTCATCTCTTCCACAAACTTATGTTATGATGTTTTGTTTAACTGTGGATACAGTACATATCTTGGAGAAATTCATGAGTACGGTAGCTTGGAATACCTGACAGTGTGTATTTGTTGTGTGAACACTAACACTCTTTTCTTCAGTGCTTTACGTTTAACACTTTGTTGCATGGTTTGTCAGTTTTATTCTAGTGCTAGTTAGAAGTAAAATCTCAAAGTTATGGCTTCCTTCCACTAAAAGGGGAGGGACATAGCCCAGTGGTAAAGCATTCGCTTGATGTGCGATTGGTCTAGGATCGATCCCCATCAGTGGACCCATTGGGCTATTTCTCGCTCCAGCCAGTGCTCCACAACTGCTGTAACAAAGGTCATGGTATGTACTATCCTGTCTGTGGGATGGTGCATATAAAAGATCCCTTGTTGTTAATCGAAAAGAGTAGCCTATGAAGTGGCGACAGCGGGTTTCCTTTCTCAATATCTGTGTGGCCCTTAACCATACATGTATGTCTGACGCCATATAACCGTAAATAAAATGTGTGTGTCATTAAATAAAACATTTTTCTTTCCTCCCACTAAAAGTATTTCTTATCTTTTGCTTTAAAATGTAAACAAAAGAAAATTACAACCAAATAATGTAATTTACTAGTAGAAAAAAATAGTTAATTTTATTGGAGAATCTTTAAGAAATGACCGATGGAATTGGACACATGCTTTTGAGGCAACCATTCTGTAACATTTAATGCTTGGTGGATTTTGTTGTCTATGCAACCCATCTGTCTCTGATGGCTGTATTTAGCAGACAGTTCACCATGACCAGGACATGTATATTAAAGGTTGTGGTACGTGCTGTCCAGTCTGTAGGATGGTGCATATTAAAGATCTCTTGCTACTAATGGAAACATGTGGCTTGTTTCCTCTCAAAGACTATATGTCAGAATTACCAAATGTTTCACATCCAATAGCGATGAATAACAAATCAATATGCTCTAGTGGTGTCATTAAACAAAATAAACCTTTAACTATTTAACTGACAATGATAAAACTTGCTAGATTCTGTAGATTCGCAGACTGCTTGAGATTTGTTATGATGTAAAAAGAGATAGTAAATCTAGTTGGATTTAACACTACTTTATTTACATGTCATGCAAGCACATTACAATTTCGATATGAAAGTTATTCATGCCAATATTATACATGGGATCAATTTATTTGTGCTTATTTGTCAACAATAAATGTAAAAATAGTGAAATATGTCACTTTTAACTGCATGTATGATACTGCAACTGTAAAAGCATTTTTCATTTCATACCAGGGCTTGAACTTAACGACAGCACTGACGGCAATTGCCATCACTGAGATATAAATTGCCATAGGTAGCGAGCATCACTGATGGCATGTTTGTGCCATCGGTAAAGCTCCTCACTAATGGCAAAGTGTATACACCAATAAAAATTGTCATAGGCAGACTCAAAATTGCCGTCGGTGGGCTGTTTCACTATTGGAATGTCTTTTAAAAATTGCTGTGGGAGACAAATTCTTAAGTTCGAGCCCTGTCATACTATAATCTGACCACTCGACCTTTGGGCATCATTATTTCAAATCAAACACTGTGTGTTAACATCTACTTTGTCTATAATGAGCAATATCTAGCTGTGTCGGAAGAGTCCACATGACATTCTTTGGTTATGGGATCAAAGCGTCTTTGTGGATCCATTATCTAAATGGGGTTTTCCCATCCAACCAGTGTCCCATGGCTGGTATGTGCTGTCCTGTCTGTGGGAAGTGCTTATTAATGATTCCTTGCTACTAATGGAAACAAATGTAGCAGATTTCATCTAAGAATGTGTGAGAATTACCAAATGTTTGACATCCAATAACTGATGATTAATATATTGATGTGCTCCAGTGGTGTTCATAAACAAAACATCTAACTTATTCATTTTTTCAATTTGAATGTTTTTCAGCATGTCTGTTCTAGAATGTTAGTTTGGTTTTTGGTACACAATACAAAGTATTCTCCAATATAATACCTTTTATTTGTTACTAATTAAATTAATTTAGTATTAGGAGTGAAAAATGTTATTAAAATAGCCATATCATCTACAATATGACCAAAAATTAAAAACGCATTTTTCAAAAAATATACCAAGATGATATACTACGTTTGTGTATACTGTAGTTTATGCAAAATGATTATAAATATTAAAATATACTAAGAGAAAGAAAGAAGGGAATGCTTAGTATTATAGACCACATGTAGTACATCTGTAAGTACAAAGTGTAATGTGGCATTGTATGTCAGTAACAGGATTACCTGCCAAACACTATGAGGAGGGTTGCTGTCATTATTTCCTGTTCAGTATATTTTATATATGTGTGTTACAACCACTTTACATGTAGATGTGTAAATGTTGTAGATAGTCAAATAAAGAAGAAAGCTGTGAGATTAGGATAGGAAACGTTTAGCAAATGCTTGAAGTGCAGACGGTCGTGGAATCAGTTTACTTCAATCGAATTATGGTGGTTTTGTAACCAGTTCATCTTACCTATATATAAAGTTAAAAAACAGATTGCTGGTGTGCTAAATGTCATGGTGTGTACTGCTCTATGGTAATGTAACTATGAGGGAAAGCAATTCTTGTTTCTCTTTCTTTCTAAAAAAACCTTCTATGATTTTTCTAGACCATACAGTATGATTACCATACATTTAGCATCTAGCTAGTGAATGACGAACAGTATTGTATGGTAATTACCCTATCTCTCTATATCTCTTTTTTTCAGATGACCGGCAAAGATCTTCCATTTTTGCCCCCAAAGAAAGGCAGCTTGTTCCTTGTACCCAATGGTATCCGACCAGTCATGCAGAGGACTGGAATCGAGGTAGGAACATTGACTAAATGGAGGAAGTTTGGTGACATTTGACTCTTATGCCTGAAAAATTATTTCGGGTTTCCGGGAACTTGACCTTACTTTTCCAACAAAAAAAAAACATTTCCCAGATTTTTTAAAATTTATTATTGATATGTAGGTGAAAAGATTAAATAGTACGTAATATTTATCTAGACCCATCGAGGTGAATGTAGAGAGTGGCTGTTTTAATTGATATCATTCATTTGCATTTTTGTTGTTGCTTATTACATGTATACACAGTGATAGCTCTCTAAACCAAACACCTATGGGACCAAGTAAATTGTCTGATTTAATGGAGTGTCCACATTAGAGAGGATATTTTACTAATATTTAAAAAAGCACCTTGAAAAGAATCTTGTTTTGAGGGAATAGTTATATTTGACTACTGATACACAGAGTTGGTGTCTTGTTTTGAGGGAATTCCCTATATTTGACTACTAATACACAGTTGGGATCTTGTTTTGAGGGAATTCCCAATATTTGACTACTAATACACATTTGGGGTCTTGTTTTGAGGGAATTCCCTATATTTGACTACTGATACACTGAGTTGAGGTCTTGTTTTGAATGAATTCCCTATTTTTGACTACTGATACAGAGTTGTGGTCTTGTTTTGAAAGAATTCCCTATTTGTGACTACTGATACAGAGTTGGGGTCTTGTTTTGAGGGAATTCCCTATATTTGACTACTGATACACAGAGTTGGGGTCTTGATTTGAGGGGAATTTCCCATATTTGATTACTGATACACGGTCGTGTGTATTTGATGCTTCAGGTTCTGGCGTGGGGTGTGAGGAACATGAAGAAGTTCCAGCTGGCCAATGTGTCATCTCCCAGCATCGAGTTTGAGTGTGGCGGCCACGTCGTCAACACGTGTGTCATTAAGAACACCAAGAAATGTCCAAACTTTGACGAGAATCTCTACTTCTTTGATGTGGTAATTACAGTTTTCTTTCTCTTTAAATTAGTACACATTTTTTCTTCTTTTTTAAATGTAGTTTCTTAATTTATTTTGCTTTTTATCTTCATTTTTGTTTTTAAACATACAATCATGTAATAAAAATGATGCAAAGATTTATCATTTAAAAAAAACATTATTGCATTTTTTTCTGTATTTTCTAGTTTTCAGTCCTTGATGTGTTATTTTTCTCAGTAGATCCATTTGCAGTTTGAGCTATTTTCCGTTCCAGCCAGTGGTCCACAACTGGTTTATCAAAGGTTGTGATATGTGCTGTCCTGTCTCTGGGAAAGTACATATAAAAGACACCTTGCTGCTTATCAGAAAGAGTAGCCAATGTGGTGACAGCAGGTTTCCTCTAACAAAACAGTGTCAGAATGACCATATGTTTGACGTCCAATAGCCGATGATAAGATAAAAATCAATGTGCTCTAGAGGCATCGTTAAATAAAACAAACTTTCCTTTTTTTTGATATGTTACTTCTGTTGAAAGAAGCATTGGATGTTTACGGTTCTTCCCTTTTTGCCAGATGCTGCCGAAGGAGGAGCTGTACATGCCTCCGATGAACATCCGGGTTCGAGACCACCGCCAGTTCGGACGCAGACCCACCGTGGGCAACGTCGTCCTGAGAACACTGGAGGAGTTCCGCTGTGACCCTCTCATTGTTACAGAGGAGGATGAAGGGGATGGTGCGTACATTGTTGTCTCATTTGTATCTCTCTTTGTCTCACCATTACCAAGTCAAAAGGCGAGATATAGGTATTACCTTTCCGATGACGCTCGCATCATCAACTTTTGAGTTTAATGTTAAACTTTCACATTTAGGTCAGTTTCTCACAAACTTTAATAAGTCCTATAGTCCATCCCATCCTCCTAAAAAAAAAAAAGTGGGTTTTGTAAATAATTTCAGTTTTGTTTGACGTAAGAAGAAAAGTAAAACTGTTTTGAAAATAACAAAATATTATTTTAATTTGTGTCCAATTTAGAAAACAGTCGGCTCAGAAATAAATAACTTGTAGTAAATTCCATAGCACGAAAAAGGCGTTCCTTGTGGGACTGACTATAGGTTAATGAAACTTGCTTTATAGTTGCACCTATGGATGTTCATCACAGTGCAATGAAAAATGTTATGGTATGTGAGACCTTCAATTCTGCAGAGTTCTTGTATTATTCCACTGCCTCCTTTCATCAAAGCCGTTTGTGGTATCTGTGATAGCACAGTTCACTAAAATATTCTTGAAGTTTGTTCTATATTTATTTTGTAAACAATGTTCAGTGGTAATGGAAATGGGAGTTGGTCCCTAACACAGAAACTAAAGTGGTCACAACATGCATTCTTCCTCTCGTCCTCCCCCACCCACTGAAAGGTAAATTAATAACTGCCCCCCCCCCCCTCCTTTCCACTCTTCTTCCCCTCCAATTTCTGGTATTTCCCATTGTCTATGATGTTAATGGCTAGGGATGCAAGAAAATAGCTTTAATAGGTGTTTAATACAGTGAAACCTCTTTAAACCGGACCCTCTCTAAACCAAAATTCCCTCAAAACCGGACGTTTTTTATAGTATAGAAGAACCTCTCTAAACCAGATTCCTCTTAAAACTGGATGTTTTACTTGGTCCCGAGGTGTCTGGTTTAGAGGGGTTTCACTGTAGCTTATTTGTGTTATCACAAAACATAAGTTTACAGTCTTTGCTCAAACTGTGCTGTATGTGTGTAGACGTAGAATTACAGTCCTTGTCCAGATTAGACATTATAGTATGACAGTTCCACAACTTGGCATTAGGTAGAAGAATTGTAAAGATATGCTTGAAAATAATCTTATTGATATGGTTGTACAGTTGTATGGTGAAGCAGCATGTAGCCCAGTGGTAAAGTGCTCGCTTGATGCGCAGTCGGTCTAGGATCAGTGTCTGTCAGTGGGCCCATTGGGCTATTTCTCATTCCAGCCAGTGCACTATGACTGGTATGTCAAAGGTTGTGGTATGTACTATCGGTGGGATAGTACCATCGGTGGGATAGTACCATCGGTGGGATAGTGCCATCGGTGGGATAGTGATAGTGCCATCGGTGGGATAGTACCATCGGTGGGATAGTACCATCGGTGGGATAGTAACATCGGTGGTATGTACCATCGGTGGGATAGTACCATCGGTGGGATAGTGATAGTGCCATCGGTGGGATAGTGCCATCGGTGGGATAGTACCATCGGTGGGATAGTAACATCGGTGGGATAGTACCATCGGTGGGATAGTACCATCGGTGGGATAGTGCCATCGGTGGGATAGTGATAGTGCCATCGGTGGGATAGTACCATCGGTGGGATAGTGCCATCGGTGGGATAGTAACATCGGTGGTATGTACCATCGGTGGGATAGTGCATATAAAAGATTCTATGCTACTAATGGAAAAATATGGCGGGTTTCCTCTCTAAGATTATATGTAAAAATTACCAAATGTATGACATCCAATAGCCTTTTAGCTTTAATTGTATGGTGTGAGATCATATATATTTTTAACATGCAGGGAGCATTGTGGGAAACGGTCCTACAGGAGAACATGTTGTTGATATGCCAGAGGAGAAGAAACCTAAGGTAACTATAGCAACCATCACTTCCTGCCATTTGCATACTGTGTAACTGTATTTAATCACAAGGCTAATTAATGCTGAAAGGGTTACTAACTGTTTATAATCAAATAACCACAGGGTTTCGCTTACTGCTATTGGGTTAGCTTGTTATATAATACATTTGTATTGTGTACAAATACAAGAAGAAAATATTATAATTTATGCTTTTTATATACATGTATTTAAAATTGAATTATACTAAAGGGTGTTAATAACAATTATTACTCTTATTCTTCAAATAAGTAATTCTTTTCTACATTATATAAATCAGAAAATATTCATGAGCTTACAGTAATAATAGGACCATACAAAATGTTAAATTAATCTTTCATTATGTTTAAAGTCATATTAAGTCATAAAAGTGTGTGTTACATGTACAATGTTCAAAAGATTTGGAATTTAGTTCTTTCATAACAAGATCTCTGTAATGTTTTTAAAGCAACCATAGAAATGTTTTGATTTGTTTTTAACTTTAACAATACGGAGTCTTTACTATTAGGCTGCAGACATTTAAAACACATGGCCTACATTTGCTTAACATTTTCCAAAATTTGCAAACTATTCAGTTTAATGTGTAGTGTAATACAAGTCTGGCAAGTTTTAATGACAAACGGCTGGCTGAATTTATCTCTGGTATGGCTAATAAATGTGAACAATTAAATTCTGAACTTGGTAAATTTGGATGCTAGTAATAAGGTTATTGATTTTTATGGACTTGTTAGGGTTCATGATAACTAATATTTTCTTGTTTATAGAACAATGCAAATTTGTTTTTCCATCATATTAACTAGTAATGTTTAAAACTATTTAAACAAGCTGGTGCTAATTTCTATCAAGGATCATGATTGGTATATTTGCAAAATGTGGATTTGTGCCATACAGTAAATACATGTAGTTGGGTTTTTAAAATTAATTTTTCATTAATAGAAGGTTGGAATCTCCAATTTCTTCACAAAATCCATTACGGAGGATGACGAAAAAGATAAAGAGATAGCGGTATACATTTTTTGTCCACCAGAATAAAAAGTTTTTTTGTCTTTTTGGAATTTTGCTTTTTTAAACTTTTTATTCCATCTTGTTTATCCCATTTGAAAAATCCATCCCATCAGTTTAATATTAATTTTTTGGACATTTTTACAGATCTCTATAAAACCTTTCTTTTTATTTCCTCCTCATTGTGTTTTCTACTTTTTAATTTTAATTTTATGTTTAATTGTAATTCAAATAAGTCAAATATACCAAGCATCTATTATTGAGGGTTATATTTACAACTCAGGTGGTCTTTATCAACAGGTTTGGTGCCCTACATGTTCTATCTAGATAGTGTCTCTGTTCATTTTGTACTTGATCTGTTGGTGTTTATATCAATATCAGTGGACAAAACGGAGCCTGTAGATTTTATATAATTCAATGGCAGACACAAGAAATATTTCAGGGGGCCAACCAAAGGCAAAAGGGCACATGGACCAACTGCATATACCAACCCTATTAACAAGAATTCATGGAAAAAAAACACCACAACTGGTATATCAAAGGCCGTCATATGTGCTGTTTGTCTCTGGGATGTACTATCCTGACTGTGGGATAGTGCATATAAAAGATCCCTTGCTACTAATGGAAAGATGTAGCAGATTTTCTCTCTAAGATGATATGTCAAAATTACCAAATATTTGACATCCAATAGCATATGATTAATAAATCAGTGTGCTCTAGTGGTGTTGTTAAACAAAACAAACTGATCATGGAAAAAAAACATTTGTAAATTAGTGGTACTTGAATTTGTTTTGGTGTGAACATTCCCTGCTGGCCCCCTCTTGGGTCTGCCCTTGCAATTACATTTTAAATGTACAGTGATATTATAAAAGCATTAATTAGTTGAATGAGACAGGTGGAAGTGTGAAATAAGATGTAAACTCGGGTTTCACTGTCAGTCTGTGTTACATACGGATGTGCAGTACCACTAGACTGAGTATGTCAATATGTTGTAATTCAAAGGGTTAACAATACACATTGCGATACACTACACCTACACTCACTATGTAATATGTTTATGCTAATTTGAATCGTACTGTGTAGTATGTGATTGTATGTATTTATGCTAATTTAAGTCAGACTGTATAATATAGGATCGTATTTACCAGTGTGTTCTACGCAAAATGTTTATGCTAACAGCTTGCATATTTCTGACACCAGGGCTTGATGTCAGTGATATCTGACAGACTAACGGACAATGGACGACGTAAAAGACGGGTACCTAGTTAACTAGTAACCACTAACATGCATATAACCATGGATCTTGGAAGTCAGGGGTCATCCACATTTTTCTTCATTTTCACCATACATGTACATGTACATGAACACATAGGAGGATGAAGGGGGATGTCATGTCTGATTTCAAACATAATAAATGTTCATGGAATTAACTAGAGACCATTTACTGTTATCAACATTTTCACAACTATACAAACCATATGCTGGGGGTGAGTAGGGAAGATATCACTGCCAGTATAAGCTTTAAAAAAACAGAATTGGAGTGGGGGTGGGGGTGGTGTTAAGATTTAGCTCAGTCAAGTGAGAGCTTGCTTGAGTTGTAAGATCGAACCTCTTTGGCAGAGTTGTTGTATTTTTTTACCATCCCAACCAGTGTCCCATTACTGGTAAATCAAATGTGGTATTGTGCTGTCCTGTCTGTTGCAAAGTATATATTAAACATCCCTTACTGTTAATTTAAAAAAGTAGTGTGTTTCCTCTGAAGGTAAAGTGCCAGAATTAACAAAGGTATGACGTCCAATAGTCCATGATTAATTAATCAATGTGCTCTAGTGGTGTTGTTAAAACAAAATTTAACTTGAAACAAATAAAATATGTTGATAAAAATATTGCTTACAAAATCAACATTTCAGATTAATACTTTTAGGAAGGGGAGGAGGTTACCAAACAGAACTGGTTTGTACTCTCATGAAAATGTTGATTATAATTGTGAACAATCCCTTAATGAGTAATAATTTTGCCTTCTCTTTGTAAAGAGTTCAAAATCTTTAAAAGGTGTACATTTAATATGGTCATGTGATTAATGAAAAAAAATGGATGACTACAAAAGACGTTTTTTCACAATACAATTTATAGTAACAATTTCTAACCTGCAACTTGATTGGCCAAGAGTTTACACTAAGCCGTAGGAAATAAGTCATGAGTCATGTTTATTTGTTCTCCTCGTTGTGATTCATTCACAACCTGTACCATTCAAATAAAGGTGTAATAGATTTGACTTTCTCAGTACATTCTAGAATAGTGTGCTATAAATTGTTACTATAAATTATAGTGTGACAATGCATCCTTATTCTGTGAGTAGTTTGTAGATGCCATCATATATATGTGTGTATACATAACCAAAGCATATTGGTTGTCTTTTGTTTTTAAAGTTGCTGTCTCAGATATATTTTTAATATTTTACCATTTAGAATTAATCATACTTTTTAAGTATCTTCTTATGACATATACCATTTTTATATATGATTATTCCTTTTAGCTGCAATTTCTAAACTCTGTGATGAAAACAACAGTACTTTCCATATATTATCACTGACTCTGACTAACTGGTTTGTTTTACAATGTAAGTCATAAAAATGTTCACACATTGCATCAAGGCAGCTGACAGTATCGATACAGAGTGAAAGTTAATCAAAGTTGTAACTGGGGGGGTGGGGGGGTCATGAATATAAAAAAAAAAATTAAGATCAGTAGGTGTGACAGCAGCTTTAAACAACAAAGTGAAGAAAGTATGTGGTTTAAAGGTGCTGTTGCAAAGTTACATGTATGCATGCCATATTAAAATTTTCACAATTTTTACATTTATTTGTTATAAAAAAAAAAATTAAATATCAATTGCTTCCACTTATAATTTTTACATAAATAACTTGTGAATATTGAAATTGTAATGTGCTTGTCACCAATATGTAATTTTGATACAGCACCTATGTAGTTTAGGGTTGCAGTGATCACATAACCCACTTGATAGGCATAAATAGTACAGTACATAGAAATCATCACAATCATACAAATCAGTTGACATCCAAGAGAAAATATTTTTAACACTGACTAAGGTGTTTATTAACTTCATTGCAGAAGAAATTATAGATAGCACTTAATATTTTTGTTATTCCAGTTTTGTGAAGTAAATATTTCGCTGGGGTGGAGGGAGGTTCACAGATACTGTTTGGGATTTGTTTTGTTTTGTGGGGTGGGTGGGGTGATGTCAGACACATCATTAAGAGATGCTTGGGGTTGGGAATAAAGCCACTTTCAACAGTGTTTTGTTATCTGAAAGCAAACTGAATTGCTAATAATATATTATCTGAAAGCAAACTGAATTGCTAATAATATATTATCTGAAAGAAAATTACCATACCAGCTTGAATTTGTACCATGACTGCTCAAAGTTTGTGCTGCAGTTTTCTTTAAAAAAACATAATGTTTTCTTTTATGAAGACTTCTTTATTTCAACATCCCAAGCTCTTTGGTGCAAAGAGGTTATCTTACCCTCAGATGGAGTTACCCGATCTTACTTTACGTAAAGCTGAGATTCAGGTTTGTTTGAGGCAATCAGGTTCTTTTTTTTCTATTAGAAACTTGAATGTTTTTGGTGGATTAGTATATTTTAAAATATTGTTCTATTTTAAAAAAAAGCTTATCGTGAGTTTTAAATGTTCAGGCAGTTAGTCATAGACATGGTGCAACACCTACCAAATTACAGCATATACACATCCAATCTCCAATACACGTATGTCCATGTGATAGCATTCACGTCCAGTTTGCAAGTGTTTTACCACTGGGGTGTGCCTCACCCTGAAGTTGAATATTTGTTTAGCACAGTGCTAAGAACATTGCTACAGAAAATCTAATAAGTTGTTGTGACTTTTAATTTGTAACTATACTCAAATTACTGGCAGTGTCATTGCAGCACTCTTTCGTGGAATAAATTGGATTCTTTAGTCCAGCTGATTTTCAGAACAATTATAAATGCTGGGACAATGATGTGGCAGATATTTTATATATGTTGTAACATACTAAAATGATAGTATATGTCATTGCATTGCATTCACTGGGTAGCACACACACGTGTACAGTACCGCTACCATCATTTGTATGGTGTTAAATTCAATATGTACTGCACACCACTGAAACTATTTGAGGGTTCAGACTTATGCACCATGTACACCAGCATTGCAGCACACTAGCAGCACTGCAAAAGCACTACAACAGCATGTGCTGTAATTTGATGTGTGGCACAGCATGGCCTGTAGGATATTCTTTGTATGTCGTGGCTGTGTTTTGTAATTAAGTACAGATATATGCCAATTGATACATTGTTCTGTACTATAGATTTATATTGCATTTTTCTTCTTTTAATCTTTTGCCTTTGATGATTGTACTATAGTCTAGTCTTTTTTTAAAATCTGTTTAACATAGATCTTTATTTAGCTGTAGTGAAAGAAATAGAATGTTTACTGACACCGTAACACATTTAAAACAAAGTTTAACTACATTTATGTGTTTATTACAAAGTTTACTGACAATATGAGGGAAGTACATGATACTGCATAGTTACCATGCACACAATTATGTTAATTCAAAACTTTTTACATTAGGTAGTTGCCATTCAGTGATTTAAAAAACGTTTTTAAACATTAAGTAGTTGTTATGCACAAATAAGTAATATGCACCCCCACAAGCAATATTAATTTGGGTTTTTTCCATCATTTGTGTCATAAGCATTTGATCTTGAATTGAAATTTTAAAAAGGAAAACCACAAACCATATATGTTTTGCTACTGAAACCAAAAGGAAAGGTATATGTATGTGTCATGTGTTTTATCTTGGAATATAGACCATGTACTCAGTTGTTGCTACGATCCTTTGCATGTTAGTAGAGAAGATTCAGCAAGCATGTCTTATATACAATATCTAGATTAGTTCTCATGCATGATATCTACGTTGCAAGCTAGGTGATGGATGTTTGGCTATGTTGAATAAATACAAAATATTTGTTTTATGTTTAATTGACATTAGTGTTTTTATAACAAAGTTTTTAATCATCTTCAAGTTAGAAAGAGACAAACCTGCCTTTACTTAAAGGTGTATCAAAATGTGGCATCTTAAGGCAGGTGCTTGCATAATAGAGGTCACTTTGGACTAATTTACATATATACATATACATATATTGATATGTGAGATTACGGTAGCTTTCAATATACTGTAAGTCATAAAACTTTAGTGATCTTAAAATCAAAGTAAGTAACATACCCAGTACATGATATTGTATTAGTGACATAAAACTTTAGTGATCTTAAAATCCAAGTAAGTAACATACCCAGTACATGATATTGTATTAGTGACATACAACTTTAGTGATCTTAAAATCCAAGTAAGTAACATACCCAGTACATGATATTGTATTAGTGACATACAACTTTAGTGATCTTAAAATCCAAGTAAGTGACATACCCAGTACATGATATTGTATTAGTGACATAAAACTTTAGTGATCTTAAAATCCAAGTAAGTGACATACCCAGTACATGATATTGTATTAGTGACATACAACTTTAGTGATCTTAAAATCCAAGTAAGTAACATACCCAGTACATGATATTGTATTAGTGACATACAACTTTAGCAAGGTCATCATATTAGAAACTTTAAAAAAAAGAAAAAAGCTTCAGTTGAAGAATTAATTAGCTGAAATAATATTGTCTGCCAAGTTTAACATATGCAGCTTACAGACATGTTAAATTTATTAGTACATTGCAGTAATGTGTAACTAATTATTGTTGGTTGCTATCATATTGGTTTAATCAGTAGCATTTCCCCATTGTTATGTGTTCAGTTAATCAGTGACAAAACAATCACACACAAAATGTTTGGAATGGTCTGTTGTACGTCTCTTTAAATTTAGTGTCAAGAAATATTAGTCTTGTATGGCCTCGCTCAAATCGCTAACATTTCCAGATTTATAATAGCTTGTACTATAAATAAATAATTTAGATCAATAGTAAGTGCCATCTGTTAAGCTAGCAGGCCCGTAAGAGTGATAGCTTGAGTTGTGGAGGGGCACATTCTCTAGTGGGTGGGGGAGCACATATCATATTTTTATCTTTATTTATATAGAGTACTGACAAAAAACTTGCCCCAACTATTCCTCCCCTCGCTCCCAGTTCCTATGGGCCTGGGTCATCATTTAATGTAGGTTAGTTCTAAAAATAGATGATTGTAGAAGTGGCCACTTTAACAGGTGGCTGCTGAATATGGGTCAGTTTGTTCTATATATTACATGTATATACACGCATGTGGGAAAATATCAATTTGTATTGTCATTTTAATGACGATAAGTTGTCGTCTTGCAACAGTTTACTGTTACATACATGTACACTTATTCAAACATGTAGAATACAAAAAAAGGTTTTCACTAACGTCTCAAACACGTCTGCATGTTTTGAATATAAAATAGATATTTTTGAATATTGTTGGTCATTTTAGCTCATCTCAGTTAGAAACGAGGAGAATATATATAGATCTATAATTAGTATAAGGACACTTTGGCACATTTAATTACCTTATCTCCAGAAAAAAATTAACACTAATCATTTTCTTTTAAAGCACTAAATGCAGAAAGAAAAGTAACTGGGTTTTTTAGCATATGTTATAAAAAGCATCTGCTATGAAATATATATTTATATAAAAATTATATATAATTATATATTATACGAAAAATTAAATTGATATAGTGATGTCAATGTTCATGCTGCACTGATATAGACTGTTCATCAAGTATTTATTTGTAAAGTTTGTGTCCAGATATAATCTGGAAATTGGGCCACAATGGATAATCATAAACTGATTATTAGGAAACATTTTCCATTCACTGAGGCCTGTATGTGCAATAACCTGGATTAATGTGTAATTATTTATGGTCCTTGCTGACAATATGTACGGAGTACAAATGTAATTCATATGATGGCTGCAGGTTCTGGTCGCAAAATAAACCAGGGGTCAAAATTGGCTGACATTCCTGCTAAATATTCAGTCAAATAGATGTTAAATAATTGCTGGTCCAACAGGACGACAGACAAAAAAAGCTCCCAGCCCTTGATAATTTTGACCAGAAAACGGGTCAGGATGGCAGTATTTCAAGCCCTGTATATTATTAACTTGTCATGAAAAGATAACTCAAACAGCAGATTTTTGTGCCCTGGCTAGAGATTTTCAAAGCACTACAATATCGTAAAACTGTTGTAGGCTATGATGTCACTACAGCACATATGCCAGTGACATCATAGCTTACAATGGTTTTACGATTTCATAACACTAAGATGGCATCCAAAATATGGTCCCAGGAATGTATGCTTGAACAGTAACTATGTATTAATAAATTATCTTCTTATTATCGGTTTTTACCAATGTGTGGCAATAATGTTATATATTTTGTGAGTGATTTTTATTGTAATGTTTTGGTACATCTTGCTGTAATATGTTAATGAATTGTTAATTATGTTTGTTATATTATATGTTAATGAATTGTTAATTATGTTTGTGTTATAATATGTTAATGAATTGTTAATTATGTTTGTAGGAGGCGGATCTGTTGGATGAGGAAATAGACTGGTGGTCCAAGTACTACGCCTCCATAGGGGAGACAACCAAGTGTAAGAAGTACCTGGAGTTGGGTCTCGATAAACTGCTGGTCAGTGTGTGGTGAACATTTTCATAATTCTAATATAGTAACGGTTATAGTGAATGGTGAATCAGCTGCTATCATTTACTCAGTAGACCAAAGTGATCAGTGTGCTCAAGTAGTGTCATTAAACAAAACAAACCTTGCTGTTCTGTGTATGGTAAAGTGTTTGCAAAAGATCCCTTGTTGCATTTTTGGTACTAGAAGCCTTTGAGACAATGGGTGACTGCTCTCTGTTGACCATGTGTCAAAATAACGATTTGTTAGGCACTAAATGGCTATAGTTTACCACGTACTGATCGAGGTGTTGTTCAACAAATATGTCTTTCCTTTATTACAGATATTGAAGACCGAGTTGGAAAAGAGCGAAGGTTACAATGGGTTCAATGATTTCTGTCACACGTTTGAATTGTGTCGCGGAAAGAATGAAGATGAAGAAGAATCTAATGCAGTTGGAGAGTTCAAGGTATGGAATGTTTCATAGTTATCTCCCTTACACAATATGTTTTGCATGGTGTTGAAAATGGAAATAAATAACCTGCCTCAGGGGCATCGTGGTTAAGTCATTGGACATAAAGCTGGTAGGTACAGGGTTCGCAGCCTGGTACCGGCACCCACCCAGAGCAAGTTTAATGACCCAATGGGTAGGTGTAAGACCACTACACACTCCTCTCTCACTAACCACTAACAAACTAAACCCTTACTCACTGTCCTGGACAGACAGCCCAGATAGTTGATGTGTGTGTGTGTGTGCCCAGGACAACATGCTTGAATCTCAATTGGATATAAGCATCAAAATAAGTTAAAAGGAAAGGAAATAAATTAATTGATTTATTTTTAAATAATGTTTTTAAAACATTTTGTTTATTGCAATACATTTCCTTCTGAATGTGACTAAATTATAAATTAAATGGTTTCAAAAATAACATGAATTGATTCTTAATATAAAAAAAAGTTCTAAAATAACTAAATTTTAATAGAGAGTACTCTAAATATTGAATTATTTTGATGTATACATCATTAAAAATGTCAATAGTGCACAGCATTTGGGACATCATCCAAGATTTCTACACATTTTCATGCAAATGTTGTGACAAAAATATGCCATCTATTACAATTATTTATTTCTTGAAAGAAAGACCTCTTGTTGTTAGTAAAAGTAGCCAATATGGTAGCAGTATGTTTGTTCTCCTCTTTCTCTAAAGCATGTAACAATAGCCATATGATGGACATCTACTAGCCACAGTTTATAACATGTTATTAACATAAATATTAATGTTGCTTGTTCCGTGCTGACTGTTTTTGTTGTTTTTTCACAGGGATCTTTCCGGGTGTATCCACTTCCCCCTGACCCGAGCGAGCCCGTACCAGATCGGATCCTGAAAAGTGTACCCACACTTCCCGACAGCTTCACTGTCCGTGTGTACGTTGTCCGGGCGATTGACCTGCAGCCCAACGATCCCAGTGGACTGGTGAGTTGTCTACATGTTTGATGTGTAAAAGTTTGACCAATTATTCATCTAGATACAAGTCCAACAGGAGTGGACAGTCGGTATTTCTATAGACATTACCTGTCCTCAAACAAGGGCACCTCCCCCCCACGCAAGTGGTCTGGTCCGAACATCCCAACAGCCAATGGGATGGCCTAAATTCTTCTACTGCATACTGCTCTCTAGTTCCGGTCACATGACTGTAACTTCCCTTCTTTTTCTCTTCGCTAAAGGGTCTGGACGTCCCTTTGCTTGGCTCTGTTGGGAGTCGACTTTTTTTTATAATACCTTTGGTTTTGTATTCGTGTTTGGGTGAAATATTTTTCACCTTAATTTTCGTTAGCTTTCGTTTGTGTTTGTGTTATGGTTGGTTTTTCTTTCTTTCACAGATTGAAAAATTACTATTATCATATCTGATAATGTTCAGCGACTAGTTCGAGCGTGTTTACGCTGCAAGAAGTTACTGCTGGCAGCGACCCACACGACTTATGTCCAGGTTGTCGTGTTCCGTGTGGCCTCACTTCAAGATGCGACCATTTGTTCGGGCTTGTCTGATGTCGAGTTCGCGGCTTACCTGAAGGTGGTGTCAGCGAGGACCAAGAAGGTGGAATCTTCGCCTTCGATGCTGACTCCGTGGCGGAAGTGTTACGTTCAATTCTACCGACCATGCTGAAAGAAACAATGGCGTCAATGGCGACCTTACCCAAACTGGCGGGTTCGGGGTCAGGTCCTGTTCCAGTCCCCTCTTCAGGGGGTGCGGCTTCTTCAGCTCCACCGATACCTAAGACTTCGGATGACAGGCCTGCGGTCTCTACGCAGCCCTCTAAGAAGCCGGCTCATTCAGATAGACGCTCCACGGATTACAAGGCTCACCGATCTTTGGCAGGGAAGTCCTCTTCGGTGTATCGGAGCCGGGATCGCTCAACATGACCTGTACGGCTCCCTACGGGTTCCACAGATCGTCGGCGCCAACCTTCAGTTGATGTGGCTTCCAAGGCCTCCGAGGGATCTAGACGGGACCATCCACGGTCCGGTTTAATCGGCGTCTTCCATTACGGTACATCGATTGGCCTGTCCTCGAGTTCTACAAGACTTTGGTGATGAAGCGCCTGCGGCATCTGTCATTGAAGAGCCCGACTCTATGGACCATATGACTATGAGGGATTGCTTGGCGGCCATCTACGACATGTTGCCGTCCTTGCCACATCCAACGACGATGTGGTCATCCGTTCCTTGGTATCCACACGGGACCGCCCACGGTCCGGTTCTCCGGTATCTCCATCGGGCCATGACCAGAGCGACTGGCCTGTTCACGGGTGCTACGTGACTTTTCTGATGATGTATCGGTTTTTGCGGTGCTGGAAGATCTGGATGCGGCAGACCACCTGTCACTGAGGGACTGTCTGGCTGTCATATCTGATATGCTACCACCGCTGGCCCATCCACCGGTTTCAGCCAAGAAGGGTCCGGTTTCGATGATCGCCACGGAGGTTCCACCGGCAGATGTCGGCATTCGATCGTTGGCTGCCACAGGCCCTCGTCGGTTTACACGACTACCATTAACCGGCCCGTGCGGATCGTTGTTCCAGCAAGCAGACGGAGCCCTGTAATGAACTGGAAGGTTGCGTCATCGGCTCACCGTTCGGTACCATCGTCCCGTGATCAATCGAAGTGGTGCAGCGCCCAGGGTTCCACCGGCTCCTGCCGGTCCGTGTACATCGTACCGTCCACACCAGTCGGCAGCTGATTCGGCGTTCAGGGTTTACACCGGCTCCTGACGGGACCGTCCACGGTCCGTGTTTCCGATTGCAGCCAGTACATTGGATCGAAGTGCCTGTGCCAGGTTACTGACAGATTTTCCAGATGATGCGTCGGCACCTTCCGTTATAGAAGATCCGGAAGCAGTGACCCACATGGCTGTGACTGATTGTCTCGCTGCGGTGTATATGGTTTCGTCATTGCACAGTCCACTGGCACCATTCTAGAAGGTTTCTGTTTGAGTAGTGATCCGATGTCAAGGTTTACTTGAGTAGACTTCGTTTGTCCCGTTCCCCATTCGTCACAACGAACGTATCCCGTCTTCAACCTATCCTTCAATGGTGTGGCGCCGGCCTTGGATGATGCTGTTTCCGGCGGGACCATACGTCTTCCTAGAACTTACAGATTGGCACGTCCTGTCGATGGCTTCAGTTCAGCGTACATGTTTGTACATGCTGTCCTATTTGATGTTATCCTGGCGACCATAACTCCTCATGTGCAGGATGCCAGAGGATATGCCTTGTTCTAGCCGTCGACTTTGATGTTGGTCTACCTTATATCTTCCGTGACGTCGATGTGCACTACGATTGCACACTATCATCAACCGACTTTCCTGAAGCGATTCATTCTTGACTTTCAGCACAAGCCGGTAATCTTGGCAGACCTGTGGTCTACATACGGCTCTTTGCCGTAAAGGGATTCGACGTTACAAGCGTTCCGGGTTGGTGACGAAGACAGTCTACTGGTCCGGTCACTTGTGTTGAGATCCCGTGCACCGATATTCTCTTGTTCGAGGAAGGTTCAGCGACATTCGGCAGATCGTTCTCTATATCCGGTGGCGATGCAAGACAGTCGCTACTTCCGCTGGTTCCGGAAGTTGTCCAGTTGCCATCACGTGGTACGGGGTTTTTACCGTCACCGACGTTCACTGTTGTTACCGCCAGAGTTCGTGACCGATGCTGTCTAGATGGTCTCTGCTGCTGTTTCGCACCGGGTGGTGTGACGGCCGTGGATTTTAGCCGGTTGCTGTTTTGCGTGCAAGAGTAATTTTGACGTCGGCGCAACATTTGATGCTTAGAGGTCGCGGTATCCAGTTTGTTTCTGAATCCATGCATTCAGTACAATAACGCAGATTTGCTGATCCAGTTACCAGTTGCCTTGCAGTCCAGTCCCTGTTGGTGGCTGTGGTTTCCAGATGAATCCGATCTACACATCAACCTGTTGGAGATGTTGGCAGTTACAATGTCATCCTTTATTGGCGAGAGATGCTGTCAGGCGCCTCTCTCATGGTAGCCACAGACAGTACCACGCGGCGGCTTATATCAACTGTCAGGGCGGAACCCACTCCAGCAGTCTGCTGCAGTTGACTTATCATCTCTACAAGCTGGTCGACGAGATTCCGTTGCAACTTCGGGCTCGCCATATTCCAGGGGTTTCCAATGTACTAGCCGACACACTGTCTCGGCCGTCGTCTCCACAGCCGACGGAATCCATCCCGAAGCGCACAGACTTTGGACACCAAACATCGATCTCTTTGCCACACGATTCAACCAGTGTCTCCGGTGCCAGATCCCGAAGATCTGGATCTCGACGCCTTGGCCATCAGCTGGGAACAGATGGACGCGTATTCTTTTCCTCCACCAATCCTCCTTCCAAGGGTGCTTCAGAGGTTTCAGCTGTACCATTGTCGCCTGTTGCTCATTGCTCCGACGTGGCCATCCAGGATGTGGTATCCAGATCTAATACGTCTTGCCGATCCACATCCTTTACCGCTGCCAGACTGGGATCATCTGTTGCTTTATCCCACGTCAAGACTATACCATCCACATCCGCAGTTGTTCCAACTGCATGCGTGGACTTATCTCCAAGAGTTTGAGGAAGAAAGGTTTTTTCTTCAGTCTACGGCAGCCATTTTGAAAGCTCACAGATGGCCTCAGATTACAGTTATCTTCCCATTTGGTTGTCCAAAATCCGGAAGTTTCACCGTGCAAGTAGTCTGCTGTTTGACTGTGATTATTTCATGGCAGACAGCTATGAAGTGGCAACGTTTCAAGTGACAGGGGTAGCATGTAGTTTGTAAACATGTGTAACTTGTACCGACAGAGTTCGGTGCAAAAGTAGTGCTTTTTGTGTAAAATGGGTGTACTCCGGCCTGTTTAGATGTGTCTCTGCTGCTGTTTCGCTGGACAACAAGGGTTGCCTTTTCAGGGTATATGTCCCCCATGCAGGCAAAGGTACATACAAAACTTCATGGGCTGCTGTGTTATAGCCACTTTAGAAACATATAGCGGTTGAGGCCAGATGTTTTGCGCTTACAAGAGTAATTTTGACGATGGTATGTCGGACGATCCAGATACCTCGTCTTGCTGATTTTTGCTGTATCGGCGGACCACTTACGATTGAAGGGGTCTACCATCACTGGGTACGTTTCGGCCATCGCTACCGTGATGTCGCTACTGGAACGAAGTTATCGGGTATTCCTGAGATCCATAAGATGATCAAAGGGTTTCGCCTTGATGATCAAGTACAGTTTCGGCCACCAAGATGGGACCTGAATCTGGTGTTACGAGCGTTATCGACCGCACCTTATGAGCCGATCGAATCCTCTTCCCTGCAAGACTTGACGCGGAAGACGGTGTTTTTACTCGGTTTTGCCACGGCTGCCCGTGTCTCAGAACTCCATGCTCTTTATGTAGACTTGGTACGTTTTCACCGAGATCGGCGTGCAGTCAACTTGGGGTTACTCATGAACTTTGTTGCAAAGAATCAGTTACCAGACCAAGCGCCTCGTTCGTATGTTGTGCAGGCCCTCTCCTCTATCGTTGGTCCAGCGGACGTTGAGGACTTGGCATTGTGCCCTGTCAGAGCACGGCACCAGTACATCGAGAGGACCAGATCTTTTCGACAACATCGCAAAAGACTTTTCCTTTCCTGTAACCAGAGTCGGTTGAGGGATATTACCAAAAACACGGTGGCCACCTGGATCCGGTCTTTTATCCTGACCGCCTATCAGGTGGAGGGTTTACCTGCTCCATCTGCTTCTAATCCGCATGAACTCCGTGCCTTGGCTGCCACGATGTCCCTGCACTGCAACACACCCATTCAGCAACATTATCACTGGTTGTTTCTGGGCTATGGACTCCATCTTCGCCAACTATTATCTGAGGGATATCTCCACAGAAGACTTTGAGGGGTTCCACGGTTGTTGCTGCACAGACTCTGTTGAATACAAGCCGTCCTCGTCGCCATTGATGTCTGTCTGATTCTGGGCTGCATACTGAGATGTCCATCGAATCGACAGGTGAGGATTGCTTAGACTTTTGTTCTTTTGCACAGTTCACGTACTGGTGCCGGAACTTTTGTCTCGATAACCTTTACCCTGCACTGCATGTGGTTGTTGTCGTTATGAACTAACAGTTCTTTGGTGTCTAGACAGAAAAGTTCTGTTCAATGTTCTGACGGATGCACCTCATTAGGTTGTCGCTTGTTATTACAAAAATAACACTTCAATATGTGAGGGTTACCTAACGCCTGCATCCCTGGTGGCTACAACTTCCCACCCTGTCAGAACCAGCATGAGATGTGGCAGCCGCCTCCTGGTCCTTGTTCTGGGAGCCGTACCTGCCACTGCTGACGGATGCCACCATTCTGGTTGTTGTTACTAACATCACCTGCATTGGTCTGTGATGGGCATCCCTAGGATGAGAGCTTACCAAGGTTGGCCTTATTCTTCCACTAGTCAGCCTCTTTCCGGTTGGTGAGTTATCACAAGCATCTATGGATCTTGGCACCCACCACCATCTGTTGAATGCTGCCCTTGTTTGAGGACAGGTAATGTCTATAGAAATGGAGAAAACTTGGAGTGTTTTCTCTTTTATAGATACATTACCTGTCCTCAAGATTTTATCCCGCCCGGGCCTCCCCGCTTCCTGTTCTCCGTGCGATGCGCTCAGGGAAAAAGAAGGAAGTTACAGTCATGTGACTGGAACTAGAGAGCAGTATGCAGTAGAAGAATTTAGGCCATCCCATTGGCTGTTGGGATGTTCAGACCAGACCACTTGCGTGGGGGGGAGGTGCCCTTGTTTGAGGACAGGTAATGTATCTATAAAAGAGAAAACACTCCCAAGTTTTCTCCATTGTTTCTAGCTCTCTGTCCCACATATATTTTTACGGACATTTTTTTTTCAATGCCTCAAGATTTTGAGTTGAAATTTTGTGTACAGCTTTATATTATGATATAGATCAAGCTACAAAGCAAGTTTGAGTTTCATGGTGATTTAACCTTTTTAACAGAGTTATGGCCCTTGAACATAAGAGATAACATGGACATGTAAAGTGTTCAGCAGTACTATCAGAATGCTTTTTAAACAAATTATTAATAATAATAATGTTATAATCTTCCGTTTCATAGCATATTTTATATATTTCATTTGTCATGAGCTTTACATCCAAAACGACATCATGAAAAATCTGTGTTTATGGCACACAAATACATACATCCACACATACACAGCGGACCTTGAAATAAGCAGATCAGTGTGATTTCCTTGTATTTAGAGTCCTGCATGACATTTTATTCCTTAAGTACTGTTTCCAAAGTTCATGACATTGTCATTAGTTTGTAATCCATAGCCAGAATGCTATGATACGATACAGTCATTCTATCCTGCATTTATACTAAATTGTTCAAAGTAAAACACAATTTTCAGTTGTCAAATTTCTTAACTAGTTGAGAATATTTCCAGAACTGGTTATGTCCAAAGTCAGAAACTTTAGCAATTTAAAACAGGTTTTAGCATTTTAATAACACTTAAAATCTGAAACACAATTTTATTTATTCAACTTGTATAGCTTTGCTTCATTCCTACTATATGCGCATGTGTGTCTGTACATTGGATGTATGTTGCAGGCGGACCCATACCTCGAAGTGGTTTTGGGCAAGACAAAGAGGAACACCAGAGATGAGTACCTCCCCAACACCATCAACCCGGTCTTCGGCAGGTGAGTACCTCCCCAACACCATCAACCCGGTCTTCGGCAGGTGAATACCATCCTAGTACCTCCCCAACACCATCAACCCGGTCTTCGGCAGGTGAGTACCTCACCAACACCATCAACCCAGTCTTCGGCAGGTGAGTACCATCCTTGTACCTCCCCAACACCATCAACCCGGTCTTTGGCAGGTGAGTACCATCCTAGTACCTCTCCAACACCATCAACCCGGTCTTCGGCAGGTGAGTACCTCACCAACACCATCAACCCAGTCTACGGCAGGTGAGTACCTAACCAACACCATCAACCCGGTCTTCAGCAGGTGAGTACCTCCCTAACACCATCAACCCGGTCTTCCACAGGTGAATACCTCCCTAACACTGTCAACCTGGTCTTTGGCAGGTGAGTATCTCCCTAACACCATCAATCCGATTTTTGGCAATTGAGTCCCTCTCTAGCACCATGAACACGGTCTTTGGCAGGTGAGTACCACCCTAGTACCTCCCCAACGCCCACCAACCCAGTCTTTGACAGCTGAGTACCTCCCCAACACCATCAACCCACTCTTTGACAGGTGAGTACCTGCCTGTGGTCTCACTAGACAGTTTATTTTATTCACCATGCTATACCATTATTCAGAATTGTGAGAAGTGTTCAACAGCACACATCTACATTTAGGTTGTGGGACATACTTGAAATTATTATTTTTCTTAATAGCTGTCTGGAACTACCCTCAAGATTTTATTCTGCTGTAAGTTTAATGTTGTTGTTCAATGAGACCAGTGGAAGAGGGGGTTAATGATCAAACATACAATCGATGTACTTTGTGGTCAATAAATCCAACATTTTATGCATATCTGCTTTATAGATGGCCCCTTAGGACCAACATAACTGAAGACATAAATTTTGAAAAAGGTATATTGCACAAGAGCTCAACTGTTGCAAGGTTTTGTTTTCATACAAAGTCTCCTTAATTGTTATTTTTGTCTGTCCGCTTTCACTTTCACATTTACATGACATGTGTATTTTGTAGCTCCAATTATTAAGTTTTCCATTTGTCACTAACTTTTAAGTCCTAGACTAATCAACTTTATTTTATAGCTGCATCAATGAATGCTCATACTTTAAACAAATAAATAAAAAAATAAAAAATAAAACATTTGGTGGTTTTTAAAAAAAAAAATAGACTAACCTTGAATGTTACATAATAAATGTTTCACTTTATTCACTGAATGGGTTTATAGTAGGTGAAATATTTAATTCCATAGAATATTCATATTTGTTAATAAGCTGATTGATTGATTGTTCATTTTAGTCTCCACAATTGTTAGGAGTTGATTGATAGAGATTTTACTGTTGTGTTTTCCCAGTTTGTTTGAGCTGACGGCGCGGATTCCCATCGAGAAGGACCTGATCGTCCGCGTGAAGGACTATGACCTCATCAGTTCTGACGACGTCATCGGCGAGACCATCATCGACCTTGAGAACCGATTCCTCACCAAGTTCCGAGCCACATGTGGGCTGCCAAAGACTTACTGCACGTACGTAACTGTCTCTCAGTCAAAAGTCTTACTGCACATACGTAACTCCTCAGTCAAAAGTCTTACTGCACGTACATAACTTGTCTCTCAGTCAAAAGTTTTACTGCACGTACATAACTCTCTCAGTCAAAAGTCTTACGCACGTACGTAACTCTCGCAGTCAAAAGTTTTACTGCACGTACGTAACTCTCGCAGTCAAAAGACTTACTGCATGTATGTAACTGTCTCAGTCAAAAGTCTTACTGCATGTACATAACTTGTCTCTCAGTCAAAAGTCTTACTGCATGTACGTAACTCTCAGTCAAAAGTCTTACTGCACGTACATAACTCTCCGTCAAGTCTTACTGCACGTACGTAACTCTCTCAGTCAAAAGTCTTACTGCACGTACATAACTTGTCTCTCAGTCAAAAGTCTTACTGCACGTACATAACTTGTCTCTCAGTCAAAAGTCTTACTGCACGTACATAACTTGTCTCTCAGTCAAAAGTCTTACTGCACGTACGTAACTCTCTCAGTCAAAAGTCTTATTGCACGTACATAACTTGTCTCTCAGTCAAAAGTCTTACTGCACGTACGTAACTCTCACAGTCAAAAGTCTTACTGCACGTATGTAACTCTCTCAGTCAAAAGACTTACTGCACGTATGTAACTTGTCTCTCAGTCAATAGTCTTACTGCATTTACGTAACTGTCTCTCAGTCAAAAGTCTTACTGATATGACACGTGTGTGTTACAGGTCTGGTATCAATGAGTGGTGAGACTGCCTGACCTATTCTATATGATATACAATATATACATGTATATATACATCACACTGACATTAATAAAACCTGATATGACACATGTGTTTTAGGTCTGGTATCAACGAGTGGCGAGACTGTATGAAGCCCAAGGAGATCCTCGAGGAATACTGCACCAACATGACCATGTCTGCTCCGCTCTTCATCGGAAACAACAGTGTCAAGGTCGGCAAGCGAGTCTACAACCTCTCAGAATTTGGTACGCTCTTTGCAGTTTTCACACCTCGCCGATTAAGGAGATCTATATCACTCTGGTTCATGAGTGTTTCATGATTAATTGTCTTGTACATTTAACTGTTTGTGTTCGTTAAATTTAAATATTATATTAAAACTGTTATAATCACAGAAATACACGTATATTAATAGCTTTGCTTCTAAATGTAGTATGACAAACAAGGTAAACTTGTTTAAATGAAGCAAAATGTGGAATCTTCATAGAAAATGATTTGAGAGAAAATTGTTCAGTACTTGATGCACAAACATTGTTTTTTTAAATTAGCAGTTTGTTTTACTGTGGAATCGATATGACAGAAACAAGTTGTGAAAGTTGTTGCGTACATGTATAAATATGATTTTTTAAAACAGTTTATTGCTAGTTAATTCTAGTTTCCAATAATTTAATTAATTTATCACTTCGTTCTTTACAAATCTCTATGTTCAGGAAAACAGCATTTTTAAAGAGATTATTTATTAATGAAATTTCAGAGCAAAACTTGAAGCTGAATCCTCACCATGGACCTACAGAAGAGAGACTGGCGTTACACGTGCTCAACACGCTGCCCTTGGTGAAGGAACACGTCGAAACACGGCCCCTCTTCAACCCCCTACAGCCCGACATTGAACAGGTAGGTTGCAACTTAACCTATTTGGAAATCAGTACAACCCAATATTGAAGATGCATGTTATAACACTTAACCTGTTTTCAACCCTGTATAGCCCAACATTGAACAGGTAGGTTGCAACTTAACCTATTTGAAAATCAGTAAAACCCAATATTGAAGATGCATGTTATAACACTTAACCTGTTTTCAACCCTGTATAGCCCGACATTGAACAGGTAGGTTGCAACTTAACCTATTTGGAAATCAGTACAACCCAATATTGAAGATGCATGTTATAACACTTAACCTGTTTTCAACCCTGTATAGCCCAACATTGAACAGGTAGGTTGCAACTTAACCTATTTGAAAATCAGTAAAACCCAATATTGAAGATGCATGTTATAACACTTAACCTGTTTTCAACCCTGTATAGCCCGACATTGAACAGGTAGGTTGCAACTTAACCTATTTGGAAATCAGTACAACCCAATATTGAAGATGCATGTTATAACACTTAACCTGTTTTCAACCCTGTACAGCCCGACATTGAACAGGTAGGTTACAACTTAACCTGTTTGGAAATCAGTAAAACCCAATATTGAAGATGCATTTTATAACACTTAACCTGTTTTCAACCCTGTATAGCCCGACATTGAACAGGTAGGTTGCAACTTAACCTATTTGGAAATCAGTACAACCCAATATTGAAGATGCATGTTATAACACTTAACCTGTTTTCAACCCTGTATAGCCCAACATTGAACAGGTAGGTTGCAACTTAACCTGTTTGAAAATCAGTAAAACCCAATATTGAAGATGCATGTTATAACACTTAACCTGTTTTCAACCCTGTATAGCCCAACATTGAACAGGTAGGTTGCAACTTAACCATTTGGAAATCAGTACAACCCAATATTGAAGATGCATGTTATAACACTTAACCTGTTTTCAACCCTGTATAGCCCAACATTGAACAGGTAGGTTGCAACTTAACCTATTTGAAAATCAGTAAAACCCAATATTGAAGATGCATGTTATAACACTTAACCTGTTTTCAACCCTGTATAGCCCAACATTGAACAGGTACATGTAGGTTGCAACTTAACCTGTTTGGAAATAAGTAAAACCCAATATTGAAGATGTATTTTATAACACTTAACCTGTTTTCAACCCTGTATAGCCCGACATTAAACAGGTAGGTTGCAACTTAACCTATTTGGAAATCAGTACAACCCAATATTGAAGATCATTTTATAACACTTAACCTGTTTTCAACCCTGTATAGCCCAACATTGAACAGGTAGGTTGCAACTTAACCTATTTGAAAATCAGTAAAACCCAATATTGAAGATGCATGTTATAACACTTAACCTGTTTTCAACCCTGTACAGCCCAACATTGAACAGGTAGGTTGCAACTTAACCTATTTGGAAATCAGTACAACCCAATATTGAAGATCATTTTATAACACTTAACCTGTTTTCAACCCTGTATAGCCCAAAATTGAACAGGTAGGTTGCAACTTAACCTATTTGAAAATCAGTAAAACCCAATATTGAAGATGCATGTTATAACACTTAACCTGTTTTCAACCCTGTATAGCCCGACATTGAACAGGTAGGTTACAACTTAACCTGTTTGGAAATCAGTAAAACCCAATATTGAAGATGCATTTTATAACACTTAACCTGTTTTCAACCCTGTATAGCCCGACATTGAACAGGTAGGTTGCAACTTAACCTATTTGGAAATCAGTACAACCCAATATTGAAGATGCATTTTATAACACTTAACCTGTTTTCAACCCTGTATAGCCCGACATTGAACAGGTAGGTTGCAACTTAACCTATTTGGAAATCAGTACAACCCAATATTGAAGATGCATTTTATAACACTTAACCTGTTTTCAACCCTGTATAGCCCGACATTGAACAGGTAGGTTGCAACTTAACCTATTTGGAAATCAGTACAACCCAATATTGAAGATGCATTTTATAACACTTAACCTGTTTTCAACCGTCTATAGCCCAACACTGAACAGGTAGGTTACAACTTAACCTGTTTTCAAATCGGTACAGCCCAATATTGGACATTGAACATTTACATGTACATATATGTTATAACTAAAGCCTTTTTAAAATACAACTAGCCCAACATTGAACTTGTTTTCAAATCAGTACAGCCTAACATTGAAAATTTTTGTGATAGTGTAACAAGTTTTAAAATACAACTAGCCCAAAATTGAACATTTATGTTATAACTTAACAAGTTTTCAAATTAGTACAGCCCAACATTGAACAGCATAATATTGATCAGGTGTGTTGTAACTAACCTATTTTTAACCCAACATTGATCAGGTATTGTATATTAACCATTTTGAACACAGAACAAGTATGTTATAACTACACCCATTTGTGCTGTTCTGTGTATGTGCAAAACACAGCATTTGGCTATACGGTATACTGATAAGTGATTTTTCTTTTTAGTATGATTTGGGCTTGGGATGATGTTTTCTTACCATATAGGTAAGAAAATTAAGTGCTTGGGTCTAATCAATTTTTTCTTTAAATGAGTTATTTTATTTAGAAATGATTAGTATTTGGATGTGTTAATAAATGAGTTTTGTATTTTTCAGGGTAAACTACAGATGTGGGTGGATGTCTTTCCTGCTAGCCCAGGACCACCATTCAATATCAGTGCAAGAAAACCTAAAAAGTAAAACTTGATACTAATTGTTACTACAAATAGTACTGTAACATATGCATTAGTAATATAAATATATCATCATCTACATTATTTGTATAAGTATTACTACTATTACTATAATCAGCATATCGCCACAATGTGTATGTACTCCTAGTATTTAGCGTGTATAGTGTAATTCATCTTCTGTGAGACAATGAATCAAGGCACCCCAACCCTGGCATCGTCAAAATGAATTGGGAACAATATAATATTTTTTAAAAACAAAAAACAAAAACAAAACAATAACTCAAAATAGTACTGTAAGTTGTAACAGTAGCTATTAGTATTAATTGAATAAGTATGAACTGTTATCCAATAGTTATAGTAGAACAAGTGTAGTAGGTTGTTATCTGACAGGTATCCTAGGTATGTTATCTGACAGGTGTAGTAGGTTTGTTATCTGACAGGTATACTATATGTATGTTATCTGACAGGTGTAGTCTGTATGTTATGTGACAGGTGTAATATGTACATTATCTATATGTACATAAGTGAAGTAGGTTTGTTATCTGACAGGTATAGCATGTATGTTATTTAACAAGTATAGTATGTATGTTATTTGGCAAGTGTATTATGCAGGACACAATATTTCATGAGAACCGTTGTTCTGTTCACGTGTCGGTTACGCAACTTTAAAATCACGAGAACCGCCAGTCGGTTACGTGGTGAACAATTACATTCTATAATTAAAGGGACATACCCTAGTTTTTAAACACTAAGACATATTTTTTTACTTTTAGAGCTGTTTTTGATAACTGAAATCATACTTTACTTAGATTTTATTGTTTATATTATCCATTTCCGTACATTTGAAGTGTTTTTGGTCATCCTTGTGTTTTTAATATCACAAAATGCATTTCTCATATTTTTAAAAACGTATGTGCGTCTGAGAAGTAACAGTTATGGAGTCGAGTTTTAGTATATTTTTAGAGGGTATTTCACCATTTCAAAGTCAGACTCATGTTTCACTCAGTTGTAACTTTATCCAAATGTGTTACAGGTTTGTAGATTAACTAAACTTAGTGTGCATTTTCATGGGTTGAAACTAGGGTGTGTCCCTTTAAAAGTACCATATATCAGTAATGAAAGTGAAAATCACCGTAGTGTTTTAGGATTAGGTAGGCCTAATTCATCGGTTACGAGAACAATATTCACGTAACTGAACTATCAGTTACCTAAGTAAAACTCACGTGAACTGACTTCGGCTTACCTAAAATTTTGAAATATTGTCCCCTGAATATGCACATGTATGTTATCTGACAGGTGTGGAATGTATGTTATGTAACAGATGTAGCATATTTCTTTTTGTACATAACCTGACCTCTCCACATTAGTGATTAAGTCAGAAAAAATGAAAAGACATCCAGACCCAAAGAGCCTAAGAGAAAACAGAAAACACTGAATATGTGTGACTGGATGTGGGTTACTCCTGACACAATAGAAGATTTTAGCCAGGCATTGGCTGTTGGGATGTTCATAGCAGTCCATCATGTTACGGGGAAATGGATTAGGTTAAGTATTCATGAAAAGACAAAACACTAAACAAATTTCATTATTTATTTTTTCTCTAATATGCTTGCCTGTAAGTAAACATTCCTTTCTTCTGGTGCCAGGTACGTGCTGCGTATGATTGTGTGGAACACGGTGGACGTGATTCTGGAGGAGGAGTCTATCACCGGGGAGAAGATGAGTGACATCTACGTCCAGGCGTGGATGTCCGGCGTCGATGAGAGACAGAAGACCGACGTTCACTACAGGTGAGCTGTCACACTGTCAAGTTAGTCACAATACTGAACACGGGTTCTTTCTGGATATCGGTTTTTATCAAATCACTGGATTTAGGTAACAGTCCAGCCAGTGCTCTACAACTGGTGTATCAGACTGTGGTGCAGGGTGGGATGCAGCCAAGTGGTAAAGAGCTTGCCTGATGCACAGTCATTCTGGGATCAGTTCCCATTGGTGGATCCATTTGGGCTATTTCTCATTCCAGCCTGTGTGCCACAACTTGTATATCAAAGGCCACAACTGATATATCAAAGGCCACAACTGGTATGTCAAAGGCCATGGTATATGCTATCCTGTCTGTGGGATGGTGCGTATAAAAGATCACTTGCTACTAATGCAAAAATGTAGTGGGTTTCCTTTCCAAAACTAGATGTCAGAATTAAGAAATGTTTGACATCCAACAGCCGATGATTAATAAATTAATGTGCTCTAATAGTGTCGTTAAACAAAACAAATTGTACTGTCTTTTATGGAGAGATTGGATTTACTTTGTAGCTAACATTCGATCCAGTGCTCTACAACTGGTGTAACAAAGGCTGTGGTATGTACTGTACTGTATGTGGATGGTGTATTTAAGAGGTGTATTGCTGCTAATCGAAGAGAATAATGCTTTGACTCATCATCATATTTGATCTGCAAAATCTATAGATACATTTCATTATATACAGTCAACACATTTTATATAGATCTACAGCAATCATAAAAGTGATGTGTAGTGAAAAGTTATATTTTCACTGTATTTTAGATCCATTGAAAATAGAGAAATCATATTAATATATTTTTAAGAAGTTTATGATCCATGCAGTTATCTCCCTTGTAAATTATTATGATTTAATTATTGAGATCAGTGTCACTTCATAATTTTGTTTGTTTGATAATTACCAATGCATATGATCATATTTAAAAAACAGAAGTAATGTAAACAAGTGTACCTATAAAAAAAAAAGATAATATTATGGAGTGCAATGATGGTAAAATATTTTAAACTGATTGAGTACGAAGCCAAATAAGTGTTATACAATGTCATGTCCTTGAATATAAGTTAAAGTTTAACTTCAAGTTTGATTCATGTTTTGTGTTGATAATTATAAATACATGTATTACATGTTTTGATAAAGGTCACTGGATGGTACTGGTAATTTCAACTGGAGAATGGTTTTCCCAATAGACTACCTGCCAGCAGAGCAGACCATGGTTCATAAACGCAAGGTAACTCGTCCTCCGACTGTCGCTAGTCTGTATTGAAGCTTCTTAACAGATGAAGTTATCTCCCTTATATGTTTCATTTTTTTCTAGCCTTATATATCTCTGTATGAACATATTCATCAGAGTGGTAACAAGTTAACAAATGGTGTAATATTAGTACCGGTAATAGATATTAAAATACGGAGGTGCATCACAGTTTGCAACCTATATGCCTGACAGCACACATGTTTTATTTTGAGCCTTTCCTATAATATCAGCTTTGAATACTAAATTGATTCCACAGTTTTATATTATAAAAATACTCTAAATTAGTGTACATATTTCTTATTTTTAAATTATAAATCAGGTTGTAAAGTGGAGTGTATTTTGCAGGAATATAGTATGTTATAAATCTGGTTATAAACAGGAGTGTGTTTCCAGCAATGTACTATGTTATAAATCTGTTTGTAAACAAAGCGTATTTTCCAGCAATTTAGTGTGTTATAAATCTGGTTGTAAACAGGAATGTGTTTTTCAGGAATGTACTATGTTATAAATCTGGTTGTAAACAGGAATGTGTTTTTCAGGAATGTACTATGTTATAAATCTGGTTGTAAACAGGAATGTGTTTTTCAGGAATGCACTATGTTATAAATCTAGTTGTAAACAGGAATGTGTTTTTCAAGAATGCACTATGTTATAAATCTAGTTGTAAACAGGAATGTATTTTTCAGGAATGTACTATGTTATAAATCTGGTTGTAAACAGGAGCGTATTTTCTAGGAATGTACTATGTTATAAATCTGGTTGTAAACAGGAGTGTATTTTCCAGGAATGTACTATGTTATAAATCTGGTTGTAAACAGATGTTTTTCAATTTTGCAGGAATGCACTATGTTATAAATCTGGTTGTAAACAGGAGCATATTTTCTAGGAATGTACTATGTTATAAATCTGGTTGTAAACAGGAGTGTATTTTCTAGGAATGTACTATGTTATAAATCTAGTTGTAAACAGATGTTTTTCAATTTTGCAGGAACATTTCTGGAGTCTTGATGACACGGAACTCTTCTTCTCCCCACTGCTGATGGTTCAGATCTGGGACAATGACAATTTCTCTCCTGATGATTTCCTTGGTAAAAACTACTTCTATGATTAAATCTTAGCTTATTTTATTGCAGGCTAGATGTCCTTAAAAAAACCTATTCAGACATAATGACCCTTTTATGGTATTGTAAAATGAATGAAGAAAGTAAAAGTGGCTTTTAGTGTTACACTGTTAATGACATGTCACAATTATATATTAGTCAAAACTATTGCCTCAAGGTTGGTGTACCAAAGTCTGTGGTATGTGTTGTCTGCTCTGTGGGGAAGGAAGTGCATATAACAGATCCCTTGCTACTAATGGAAAAATGTAGTAGCTTTTCTCCAAAGACTGTATCGAAATTACCACATGTTTGACATCCAAAAGCCAATGATTTATAATTGATGTGCTTTAGTGCTGTCATTATATAGAACAAACTTGAACTTTTGTTTTCTTTCACACACAATATTGTGGGGAGTTGTTAATGGTGATGCTCTCTTCCAGGCACGTGTGAGTTGAACCTGAACTGTGTGCCGAGACCGGCCAAGAAGGCAAGTTCCTGCTCGCTGAAACTGGTGCCAGACATGGATGCGGCGAAACCCGTCAAGACCGTCAACCTGTTTGAGTGTCGCCGGCTCCGCGGATTCTGGCCCGCATTCAGCGACGAGGAGGGAGACCGCAGACTGACCGTTAGTATTGACACTGACTAATGAGAAGGACAGTATAGACTAATGACTGTTAGTACTAACAGTGACTATTGGGAATAACAGTATAGACAGTAATGACTCAGTACTACAGGGAGTGTATTGGGAGTAAGAGTATAGACAGTAATCACAGTATAGACAGTAATCACAGTATAGACAGTAATGACCATTGATGATAATAACTGATTGATTTGAAGGGAGATTAATGACTATTAGTATTAATGGTGATTGTATTGGGAGTGACAGTAAAGACAGTAATCACAGTATAGATAATAATGACTTAGTATTAACATTGATTATTTTGGGACAGTGTAGACAGTAATGACAGTATAGACAGTAATGACCGATAGTCAGACCTGTCAACCCTCCCGGATTCCGCGGGAGTCTCCCGGTATTTGATCAAATCTCCCTTTCACCTGTGCGGGAGACAATTTCTCCTGTTAAATGACATTTTTGTAAGCATAAAAAAAAATCGATCCTCTTTTGTCAATATAACATAAGGGAAGTAACTCTGCCTTTTTTTCTCATTTGGAATATGTCGACTACTTTCGGTTTCTGAGAATGTAACAGGCCGAATTGTCCCAACTGTTTAACCTTTGCCGAAGTGAGAATTGTGGGATAGCCTATTTATATTGTTCACAAAGCACATGGAGTTTATATTTTTCAAAAAGCACAATGACGTGTTATTATAATGGTTGTTGTCATCGTAATGGCTACGAAGCGTGTTGCCGCTAATTCAACAGGCTGTGTATTGACATTCAGTGTTGCCATATAAAAAAACTATCCAATTTAGTTCTAATAACACCTCTGAATTGTAAAATGTCTTTCCACTGGATTACTTAATGCAACTATGACGAATCTGAACTGCCAGACTCCGAGTTGACAGCGATACACATGATGCATTATGATGTTAAAATCACATGTCACATCAAGACAACGAAAAGACCAATTAGCTGTATAAACATACTTGTGTCAGTTAATTTTGTATGTTTGTGCAGTAAAATGTTGGTTATAAGGGTACACTTCAAGAAATTATTTTTGTACAATTAAAAAATGTTGTGTTTGACATTGACATAAAGTTACTCACGGAAATGGGTATAATTCCGGTATATTTCACACGATGTCCGTAATGAGGTTTTACTTATGATTAATGAAAATACAATGTTTATTGCATCATTATAATGATTTTAAATAAGTACCACGCCACCGTTCCTCATTATAGTAAAAACTGAATATTAATTTATACAATTTATATAAATTTGTCTTTGGTACTTAGGTACACTAACCACAAATGATAATGTAACGCAACCTGTAAGTGTAATACCGTAAATGTACTAATTAATTTTTTAATGTCTTGTTCATGTTCTTAACATTTTTGGATAACATATTTTTTTTTTTTTTAAATATGTATTAAATCATAATAATATTTAAACTTAAAAAAAAAAATATAAAAAAATATTCATATTTTTTTTTTTTTTTTTTTAATGCCAAGATCTAAGGTTAACAAGTATATATGACATTATATAGTATTCATATAACTTATTGTAATAATGTTTTTTTTTAATCTTGTGATTTTCGGTTAAATTGTGTGAATTTAAAAAATCTCCTGCTTTTTCAACACACACCTCCTGCTTTCTCTTGACTAAAGGTTGACAGGTCTGCCGATAGTATTAACATTGATTGTATTTGGAGTGGCATTGTAGACAGAAATTACTGTTAATATTACATTTAAAATGTCTTACAAAAGAAATAGCGAATTTAAATTGAATTACAAATGCTTGTGTGTGTATATATATATATATCTATATATATATACTGAACAAAAAAAGAAACTTCCGATTTGTACATATAGTATTTGTTGTGTTAAAGAATTCATTGTGTAATGAAATTATATAGGTGGTATTAGCCTTGAGCTGTATTATCAGGATTCATGAATTTTATCGATTATTTTTGCACTGTTAATCGTCGACAACGTGATATCCAATTTGCACGTGCATGCATGGTTCGACATGTCCCGTGTAGTATTCGGTCAATTTGTTTTACTTTTCGGGGTGGGGGTTGTGTCATGGTCTGGGCAGCCATTGCCCATGGTTATCGTTCACCACTAGTCGTCATTGATGGCAATTTAAATGCTCAACATTACCGCGATGACATTCTGGCTCATCACGTCATTCCTTTGTTCCATAACAACGCCAACATCTTGATTTTTCAGCATGATAATGCCACCTCTCATACAGCTAGAGACACTGTAAATTTTCTTAGGACAAATAACATTGATTTCATAGATGACTGGCCCGCTAAAAGTCCTGATCTCAACCCCATCGATCATGTCTGGGATAGTCTGCACAGACGATTGAGGCGTTGTCACAACCCACCCGCTAACGTCAACGAACTTCGTCAAGCGCTCATTCAGGAATGGAACAATATTCCACAGGCAGAAATCAACACTTTAGTCAATTCTATGTGCCTGCGATGCACTGCAGTGGTCAATTCAAGAGGTGGTCATACCCGTTATTAAGTGGTGTATTTTTTTAACCCCTACCACACTTGGTCAAAATTTCTCCCAGTTTCTGTTAACCTATGGCCATGATTTTTGCACCAAACGATGCATCATGGAACACTCTTTAAACGCATATATAACAATTATTCCCCTGGTTTGTTTTCATCAAGTTATGTTCAAGCAAAGTTAGCTGAAGTTTCTTATTTTGTTCAGTATATATATATATATATATCCTCGTTTAATCGAAAAACCGTACGACTAAGAGGAAATGTCTGGTGCGCATGCTCAGTCATGTCAGGCTATCAATTTAACGACATTAATGTTTATCTTGTTCAGTTTACAAATAAAATGTATAAAAAGGTAAGTACATACTCACATGTTATTTCTGTTCCATCAAGAATTGCACCAGGTGGTAAGAAAACGTCATTTTAAAATGATTATCGAAAACCGTACTATGACGTTATCAACGTAATGCCAACAACACAAAATCGGCTTTTCCCTGCAAAAAGTCATGTGACAATCACGTGACCTGAAAGCGGCTATCCAGAAGTGACCAGTCATTACTCAGTCGGCAGTGCTAGCAGACGTGTTTGCTGTTTAGGCATGCATTTGCATTGCATTCAGTAAGATTAAAGGTTACAAATTAACTAATAATACATTTCATTGTGCATAAAACTTATTCTTACCGGGGGGTTTTCTGCATTTTTAAGGAAATTTGTTTTAAGTGTACTTCCTTGACAAGACGTTGTTGTTGTGTCAATGATCGAACATGCACAGACAATACAAAATACGCGGAAGTAAAATGATAAGGTTTTCGATTTCGTACGGTTTTCGACAATTGGCTATATATATATATATATATATATATAGAGAGAGAGAGAGAGAGAGAGAGAGAGAGAGAGAGAGAGAGAGAGAGAGAGAGAGAGAGAGAGAGAGAGAGAGAGAGAGAGAGAGAGAGAGAGAGAGAGAGATATGAACAGAAGAAATAGACAGTGTATTTAACCTGTTTGTGAGTATATAGGATCTAACACTGGGTATATTTAAGATGTCTGACTGGAGATATTTTGTCTGTAGGGAAAGCTGGAGCTGGAACTGGAGTTACTGACAGAGGAGGAAGCAAATGAGAGGCCAGCTGGAACTGCTCGGGACGAACCCAACGAAAACCCCAAACTAGACCCACCCAAGTAGGTTTCATTGTCTGGTTTATGTATGTCATATACATAGTTTAAACCCCAAACTAGATCCACCCAAGTAGGTTTCGTTGTCTGGTTTATGAATGTCATACACATAGTTTAAACCCCAAACTAGACCCACCCAAGTAGGTTTTTTCGTCTGGTTTATGAATGTCATACACATAGTTTAAACCCCAAACTAGACCCACCAAAGTAGGTTTCTTCGTCTGGTTTATGAATGTCATATACATAGTTTAAACCCCAAACTAGACCCATTCCAGTCAGTGCACCATGACTGGTATATGAGAGACTGTGGTATGTACTACCCTGTCTGTGGGATGGTGCATATTTAAGATCCCTTGCTGCTAATCGAAAATAATAGCCTATGAAGTGGCGACAGCAGGTTTCCTTTCCCAATATCTGTGTGGTCCTTAACCATATGTCTGATGCCATATAACCATAAATAAAATATGTTGAGTGCATCATTAAATAAAATATTTCCTTCCTTTCTTCCAAACTAGACCCACCCAGGTTGGTCTCCTTTGTCTGGTTTATGTATGTCATATACATAGTTTAAACCCCAAACTAGACCCACCCAAGTAGGTTCCTTTGTCTTGCATGGTTTGTGAAGTGTGTCTGGGACCGATCCCCATCAGTGGGCCCATTGGGTTATTTCTTGTTCCATCCATGACTGGTATATCAAAGGCTGTAGGATGGTGCACACAAAAGATTGCTTGCTACTAATGGAAAAATGTTTTCTCTCTAAGACTAATTCATACTTACCAAATGTGACATCCAATAGCTGATGATCAATAAATGAATGTGCTCGAATTGTTGGAAACATGTATAAAATGGTAAATGTGCTACCATTTCATATCACGTCTGTCCTTTATGATTATTATTAAAAACATTATGAGCACTGGCAAGTAATAGCAAATAAAATAAACTTTATGAGGGATTTAATCTTGGTTTGACTTGTAAATGAAATCTGAATTAACATCATACAAAAAGATAAAAATTAAATAGCTGTCAGGAAATTGTTTGTTTTTGTCTGTTATTCCTGTAAAAGTATTTATCATGTTGTGAAGAATACCGGTAATGTGATGTTATTTGTTATTTTAATCATCCTGAGATGTTATTCCTTCAATAGTGTAATGTTCTCAGTAACTTAATCATTCCTGTGACAGTGTAATGATATTTCTAACTATTTCAGTAATTTCGGTGATAGTGTAATATTATTTGTAACTATTTCAATCGATCCTGTAATAGTGTAATGTTGTGTTGTAACTATTTCAGTCGTCCCGAGACCTCGTTCCTGTGGTTTGCGAACCCACTGAAGACGCTGCGCTACATCATCTGGAGGAACTACAAGTGGTACATCATCGGTCTGCTGCTGCTCATCCTCTTCATCCTCATCATTGCACTCTTCATCTACTCCTTCCCGGTAAGTCTCTCTTCATCTTCTCTCTCCAACTTCTCTCTTCATCTACTCCTTCCTGATAAGTCTCTCTTCATCTTCTCTCCAACGTCTCTCTTCATGTGCTCCTTCCTGGTAAGTCTCTTCATTTACTCGTTCCCGATAGGTCTCTTTTCATCTTCTCTCTCCAACTTCTCTCTTCATCTACTCCTTCCTGGTAAGTCTCTCTTCATCTACTTCTTCCTGGTAAGTCTCTCTTCATCATCTCTCTCCAACTTCTCTTTTCATCTACTCCTTCCTGGTAAATCTCTCTTCATCTACTCCTTCCTGGTAAGTCTCTTCAATAACTCCTTCCTGGCAAGTCTCTCTCCATCTACTTCTTCCCGGTAAGCCTCTCTTCATCTACTCCTTCCTGGTAAGTCTCTCTTCATCTACTCCTTCCCAGTAAGTCTCTCTTCATCTACTCCTTCCCAGTAAGTCTCTCTTCATCTTCTCTCTCCAACTTCTCTCTTCATCTTCTCTCTTCATCTACTCCTTCCTGGTAAGTCTCTCTTAATCTTTTCTCTTCATATACTTATTCCCAGTAAATTTCTCTTCATCTTCTCTCTTCATCTACTCCTTCCCGGTAAGTATCTCTTCATCTACTCCTTCCCGGTAAGTCTCTCTTCATCTACTTCTTCCCAGTACGACTCTCTTCATCTACTCCTTCCCGGTAAGTCTCTTCATCTACTCCTTCCCGGTAAGTCTCTCTTCATCTACTCCTTCCCGGTAAGTCTCTCTTCATCTTCTCTCTCCAACTTCTCTCTTCATCTACTTCTTCCCGGTAAGTCTCTCTTCATCTACTCCTTCCCGGTAAGTCTCTGTTCATCTTCTCTCTCCAACCTCTCTTCATCTACTCCTTCTTGGTAAGTCTCTCTTAATCTTCTCTCTTCATCAACTTATTCCCAGTAAATTTCACTTCATCTTCTCTCTTCATCTACTCCTTCCCGGTAAGTCTCTCTTCATCTACTCCTTCCCAGTAAGTCTCTCTTCATCTACTCCTTCCCGGTAAGTCTCTTCATCTACTCCTTCCCGGTAAGTCTCTGTTCATCTACTTCTTCCCGGTAAGTCTCTCTTCATCTACTCCTTCCCGGTAAGTCTCTCTTCATCTACTCCTTCCCGGTAAGTCTCTCTTCATCTTCTCTCTCCAACTTCTCTCTTCATCTACTCCTTCCTGGTAAGTCTCTCTTAATCTTCTCTCTTCATCAACTTATTCCCAGTAAATTTCACTTCATCTTCTCTCTTCATTTACTCCTTCCCGGTAAGTCTCTCTTCATCTACTCCTTCCCAGTAAGTCTCTCTTTATCTACTCCTTCCCGGTAAGTCTCTTCATCTACTCCTTCCCGGTAAGTCTCTCTTCATCTACTTCTTCCCGGTAAGTCTCTCTTCATCTACTCCTTCCCGGTAAGTCTCTCTTCATCTACTCCTTCCCGGTAAGTCTCTCTTCATCTTCTCTCTCCAACTTCTCTCTTCATCTACTCCTTCCTGGTAAGTCTCTCTTAATCTTCTCTCTTCATCAACTTATTCCCAGTAAATTTCACTTCATCTTCTCTCTTCATCTACTCCTTCCCGGTAAGTCTCTCTTCATCTACTCCTTCCCGGTAAGTCTCTCTTCATCTACTCCTTCCCAGTAAGTCTCTTCATCTACTCCTTCCCGGTAAGTCTCTCTTCATCTACTCTTTCCCGGTAAGTCTCTCTTCATCTACTCCTTCCCGGTAAGTATCTCTTCATCTACTCCTTCCCGGTAAGTATCTCTTCATCTACTCCTTCCCGGTAAGTATCTCTTCATCTACTCCTTCCCAGTAAGTCTCTCTTCATCTACTCCTTCCCAGTAAGTATCTCTTCATCTACTCCTTCCCAGTAAGTCTCTCTTCAAGTACTTCTTCTCGGTAAGTCTCTCATCATTTTCTCTCTTTATCTTCTTATTCCCGGTATGTCTCTTTATCTTCTCTCTTCATCTTCTTATTCCTAGTATATCTCTCTCATCCCAGTATGTCTCTCTTTATCTTCTCTCTTCATCTAGTCATTCCCAGTAAGTCTCTTCTTTTTTTCTCTCAATCTTCTCTCTTCATCTACTTATTCCTGGTAAGACTCTCCATCGCATTTCTTCATCTACTTATTCCTGGTAAGACTCTCCATCGCATCTCTTCATCTACTTATTCCTGGTAAGACTCTCCATCGCATCTCTTCATCTACTTATTCCTGGTAAGACTCTCCATCGCATCTCTTCATCTACTTATTCCTATAAGTCTACATCTTCTCTCTTCATCTTCTCATTCTTGGAAAAATCTACTATTTTTATCATCTACATCTCTCCATCTACTTGTTAGTGGTAAGTCAATTCAGCTTCCTCAAGTCTCTCTTCGTCTCATCTCTCCATCCATTCATTACCCTATGTATTTCTTTATCATCTCTAGTTATATTCTCATTCCCAGCAAATCTCTTTTCATCTACTGATTCCAAGTCAGTTTCTGTTCAACTTCTCTTTTTATGTTCTGTCTTCATCTTGTATATACCGGCCTCGGTGGCGTCGTGGCAGGCCATCGGTCTACAGGCTGGTAGGTACTGGGTTCGGATCCCAGTCGAGGCATGGGATTTTTAATCGAGATACCGACTCCAAACCCTGAGTGAGTGCTCCGCAAGGCTCAATGGGTAGGTGTAAACCACTTGCACCGACCAGTGATCCATAACTGGTTCAACAAAGGCCATGGTTTGTGCTGTCCTGCCTGTGGGAAGCGCAAATAAAAGATCCCTTGCTGCCTGTCGTAAAAAGAGTAGCCTATGTGGCGACAGCGGGTTTCCTCTAAAAACAGTGTCAGAATGACCATATGTTTGACGTCCAATAGCCGATGATAAGATAAAAAATCAATGTGCTCTAGCGGCGTCGTTAAATAAAACAAACTTTACTTTTTTCATCTTGTATATATAGAGCACTGGTTGGGTTAGGAAAAAAACCCAAGTCCATAAAAAAAAAAGATGAACCCTGTAACATGTCACTCTTTAGGCAAACACTTTACCCCTGGGAGGGGGGGGCGGGACGTAGCCTAGTGGTAAAGCGTTCGCTTGATGCATGGTCGGTCTAGGATCGATCCCCGTCGGTGTAACAAAGGCTGTGGTATGTAATATCTCATTTTGCTATGGAACTGTTATACAGTTGTTGGAATCGTGATCGTTTCCATCTTAATTAAACGTCCGATCCTCACAGATCGTCGTGAAATATTAAAGGGTATTGCATGCTGCTTATCACGGTGGGTATGGATTATAAGGAACTGTGCACGTGCTAATACAACTTTAGACTACATTCAAATCTTAGTCCTAAGATCACCTTAAATGCATCTTTGTGGACCGGGGGTGGGACGTAGCCCAGTGGTAAAGCGTTCGCTTGATGCGCGGTCGGTCTGGGATCGATCCTCGTCGGTGGGCCCATTGGGCTATTTCTCGCTACAGCCAGTACACCAAAGGCCGTGGTATGTGTTATCTTGTCTGTGGGATGATGCATATAAAAGATCCCTTGCTGCTAATCGAAAAGAGTAGCCCATGAAGTGGCAACAGTGGGTTTCCTCTCTCAATATCTGTGTGGTCCTTAACCATATGTCCGACGCCATATAACCGTAAATAAAATGTGTTGAGCGCATCATTAAATAAAACATTTCCTTATTTTCTTCCTTCTTTACCCCTGAGATTCATCCTTGGAAATAATAGTAAACATTTTTGTTTGTCTTTCAGGGTGAGATCTCGAGGAAGATTGTTGGAAACTAAATTCATGACTGAAGATGTATACAAACTTTGCTGTATGAACAAATATAATTATTTTCATCAAGAACAAAATAAACCTCCTTGCAGAAGATACAGACAGAAATGTTTTACTTTACTTTGAAAATTACTACCATGTCCTAAATAACAGTACACAGCAGTAAAAATAAAACAACACATATGACGTGTGAATCAAGTTCTGAATGGAGACATCAGAAAGGCATGTCATCTCAACAGAATTGATCTTAATGGTTTCTAACATATGCTGAAATATATTGTCAAACATACATTTGGGTTTAATGGTACTTGCAGTGAAGAATGTGGATATATATATCACCTATTTTCATCACTGGTTAAGAGATGATATGCCATTGTCCATTAAAAAACTCTTGGCACTTAGAGTCATGTATGGTAGACTGAATTGTAAAAAATAAAAGACACAGTTCTTTGCCATACTGGTTTTCTTTCCAGTGAAATATGCAGATCTACTCTGAGATAGACTGAACCATTCATCCATAACTTATGTCAGAGCTCAGTGAATTGTTGTTTAACATGCAGATAGGTTACAGCTATTGTTGTAAACGTAGTGCGAATACACCACTTATACTATCTGGGGCGTAGCCAGAGAGGAAAAAATGTTGAGGTAAACCCAGACTTGTAAAATAAATATCAGTGTCATGGGAAAATAAAACAAATCTGGGGAAATTCCAGATGAGGCAAGCGCCTCGTCTGCCTCATGCTGGCTACGCCATTGACTATAGTAACAATACGATAACCACATAATATTCAATGTGACTGATATTATGAAACACAATGACTGACTTATTCTGTTAAATATGTTTTCATTTTGTTTTGTTTCTATGCAGTGTATAAATTAATTTTGTTAATTGAAACGTATCTGTCCAAATTTACCAAGCCTGTTTTAGTGTTACATACAATGTAACTCCATACATTTATAATACTTAAAAACTGCGTTTAAGACAAACAGGCTTTTTAAATTCAGCCCATTGTGTTTTGCTGAGAGTTCTGTTTAATTAATATTCAGTGTAAAACATGCCTAATGTTTAACTTAGTATTGTGAAACATCTGTAGTGTTTTGCTTGCCTTGTATAACATGTTTCATTTTGTTTTGTTAAACACTTTCAATTTGTTCTATGAAACAGTTTCAATTTGTTCTATGAAACAGTTTCAATTTGTTCTATGAAACACTTTCAATTTGTTCTATGAAACAGTTTCAATTTGTTCTATGAAACAGTTTTAATTTGTTCTATGAAACAGTTTCACATTTGGTAAATTGTTTCAATTTGTTATGTGAAACATGCCTTGTGTTTCACTTTTGTCAACAATGTTTTTTATTTTTCAGTGAAAGATGCAGTTTCGCTTTATTTAGTGAAACCTGTTTCCCTCATTCTGTGAATTATGAATGTCTCACTTTACTGTGTGAAAAATGCATAGTTTCAATTTATTTTGTAAAAAAATGCATAGTGTTTCACTTTATGAAACATGTCTAGTCTGAAATAGCACAACAATCACGCATTACTGAATGGTATTCGTTATTCTGTACAATGTGTTATAATCTATATATAAATTACAGCTACTGTAGCAGTGAAGACTTTGCAATTTATTTGTATGAGGACATATTTGAATTATACATCAAACTAATCACCGTTCTGATCACTGATTACTATTGTTAGTATGAAGCTAACATCTCAGCAAGCATTACATTATAATAAAAGTTCTTGGTATTAATTTTTATAAATTAATTTTGTTTAATTGTGATAGAGTAATTTTTGTCTCGCCTTGATGGAATAAAAAGGCGAGATGTTGGTATTATTTTTTTCCGGTGGCAATGGCGGTAATTTTTATATTTACCCATAGCTCCAACATTAAGTTTTTAAAATGCATGTTAAAAATAATTAATTAATTTTTGTTATAATTTTTTTTTTAAACTTGGAAAATCCTGGATGTTCAGTTTATACTAGGCAAGATATTTTAAGTCTGCAAAATGTTTGTTACATTATGTAGAAGAAATGATTGCTTCAACAACAACAGTGGAACTGTATTAAAGGCTACTCATTGATATACTGATTGAAAGAAATAAGGGAACATGATATCTAAGACTAAATTGACTTCACTGTTAGGGTAGGTATGTCTGTATAAAGTTCAGAGATGTAATGCCTGATTGAATGTCAATACTGTCAGTTTGACTGCCAACAACAGTTAACTTGGACGAGAGCTTTGGTAGCAGTTAATATTTGCTGACATTACAATTTGTGTTCCCTTATTTCTTTCTATCGCAATAATAATTGTCTTAATTGTAATATTTTTGTGCATGTTCTATTTTTCAAAATGTACTTGAAACTGTTTTGCTTGTTTACTGGCATGAGTTTCCCACCAGATTCAGTTTTTTGAAGACTTTATTGTTAACTGATTGCTCCATGACATAGAAGTGAATATATGTTGTATGGAAGTTGTTATTCCAGGGACCTGTGATATATGACATGCACTGTCTTAATATTGCGTACCTAATTGTGTGATGCCATCGAAACCGATATTAAAATGTTAGTAGTAAAAGAAAAATAGAGGAATGATATTAGTCATATTTATGCATGTATTTATTATAATATTTAAAACTTTTCTAAACTCTGCAGGAAACAAACCGGTTACCATGACAACAAGGCTGCTTCCTTTCTCATTTTCCCCATTACGTTATTACCTTTTCTTTTTTATTTACCAATTTGTTTGGAAATTTTCTTTTGTTGCTAATGACCAGAAAGAGGAATTCATGTCAATTGGAACCAAATATGTCATTACTAAATTATCATTACATGTTGTCTGTTTTACATTTTCTCAGTGATATTATGGTGATTAAAGGGTTAATAAAATGAGAGGAAGCACATTGTTGAAGGATGGTGTTATTTACTGGCGTAGACAGGATTTTATATTGGCAGGGGTCAACCCATATTGGAAGGGGAGAGGCCAACCCACACCATGTATGTATGATTTTATAAAATTTAATAGTTTAAAAACAAAAAAAAGGTTTGATTTGGGGGGCATGCCCCATGTGCTCACCACTGGTGTTATTGGTTTTGAAAATAAACTAAAATATCTCTAAATCTGTTTGTAAACGTGTGTAGCTTTGTTCCATGAAATACAGTTTATTCCCCATATTGTTGGATGCATCAAAGTGAGATGTATCTGTGGGAAACACACTGCCTGTTCATAACATCGCAAACTTCCATCTGTCGTACTGGGATAATAAACAGAACGTTAAACAACTCTACCATGTTGAATCAAATTTATGTCCCTCACAAATCGTTTTCAGTTGGGACATAAACTTGATACAAATTGTTTATTATTTTATAAATATATCTTGTTTATTATTTTATAAATATATCTTTTGAGTGTACTCTCTATATATTTTCTATATTGTATATAGCATTAACATATATAGCATATTATTGGTAATCTATAATTGTTTTATACTTCTGTGGTATTTATTTTTTCATACATTCTCTAATAAACTTATTTTACGGATGTGATTTAGAATAATCAGTACTGCTTGTATGCTGTAAATATAATATATCTTGCTTGTTATAAAGATTTCACGCAATCCGCTGAGCAACATTTCTTGTGGTTAAAAACGAACAACATTAGTGCAATATTGCTTGTAAGTTTTCCCCCAGTCATTAACAGATTAAAGCATTGTCTTCCAGTATATAATTCTGACATTACAAAAGTTATTAAAATCATCTGGCTTAAGAGAATACACATGTATGTGGGATTATCTTTCAGAACAGTTGTTGAAAATTCAGGGATTTAATAAAAAAAAAGTTTAAACCGAGCCCTGTGTTAACTAACTTGACTATTCTGTGCCATTACTAGAGAGCTCACCTGAGCTGCTTGGGTGGTAGGATTGGAGTTTTCCTGGTGTATCAAAGGCCGTGGTATGTCATGTCTTGTCTGTTAGAAAATGCATGTAACACATCCCTTATTGCTAATCGTAAAATGCAGCATGTTTCTCTGAAGTCTACAGGTACGTGGCAGAATTACCAAATGTTTGACATCCAATAGCTGATGATTAATTAATCAATATGCTCTAGTGGTGGTGTTAGAAAAGGAAAATAAGTAGCACAGGTACCTGCAGTTTAGCTGTGACCTGAATGCATCCTGGGGCCTAATTCACTAAACTCTCGCAACTTTGCGATCTCGCAGTGCAATGCTAAAAGGCTTACAAAGAGGATGCTTTGTTGTCTAGCAGAGCCTAAGAGATCTTTGTGAATTAGGCCCCTGGTTTCCATGTGTTGTATTAACATTGGTTCATTATTAACACTTGCTTTTCACCACACAAATCTCGCTTGTTTATCATTCTTAAGAAGTCCGACTATACCCCTGTAAAGTGTATTAATATTTTTAAGAAAATACAAATTAACTTGATATATATAGACAGTATCATAATATGGCATGCATAATGTTTCAAGACTTTTTAACTAAGAAAAATATATTTTCATTAAAAGGTGTATTTTTATATATGTGTGTTGTATAATTAGCAAGTAGTTATGTGCAATATTTAATTTCATATTATACCTGTATATGTAAATATCTTGATTTTTCTAAACATCTTTTGTCTTTTAATATGACAAACAAATAATACAATAAATAAATAGTGGGAAAAGTTTGTAACATTTTTGTTTTTGACAGTCAGTCTTTGACTTCAATGTTTACAAATAATGTTTTTCTATAAGAAAATATCAGTGTGTTGTTATGCTTCTCAGTGTCTTATATATACTCCAAACATTAAGCAGTTTAAAGGTGGGGGGTCTTCACAAATTATCTTTCCACTTGTATGTCAATTATTTTATCACTATCAGTAATATAACATACACATTTGTGCCAAAACACCCAACATGTCAGTACCATGAATTAACAAGAACGGACATCTATCTCACTGCAATGAACAAATATATCACATTGATCATACTTACCACATTAGTGGCTTAATTTGTTATTTTTTGGTGTGGGGGGTATATTATATATATATATATATATATATGCAAGTATACATACACTCAGTTATTGTTGTATAAATACAAATCTTGATGTCGACTATTGACTCGGAGATAACTATAGTTTGCACATGTTCGACCACACGGTGAAATGTACAAACAGTGAAATTCTTATTACATGACAAAATACTTAAGGTGTGTGTTTATTATTTACAAATGTGTAACCTTGTAATCATGTTTTTGGCTTGTAAATATTTACCAGCTAAATCCAAATGTCATTGATGTCATATGTTTGTGGTATATATAAATGTACATCGTATTCAACACTCGAAGTGCGATATACATGATATGCAACATAATGTTGTTGGGTTGGGTGTTTTCAGGTTTTGAAAATTTGTTTTCCTGTTTGTTATCCTGGTTCAAACTTCAAAATTAATTCTGATCTTTCTAAAACATTTGTCTTGGCCTACTTTGTAAGACATTAACATTTATTGTGACATCTTTCTAAGATTTATTGCAGCCTTTTGTAAGACACTGTGACCTTCGTTCTAAGACATCAACATTTTAATTTTATTGTAGCCTATATTCTAGTGTTAAGGACTACACTTTGGGCAGATAGTGATGTAAAATGCAATGCTAGACAATGGTTGCAGGCAACAAATGATTGTTAGTTATATCATCTGAGAACAGACTCCATTTTCACCATGGTACTATATTGAGTTTATACAATCTGGCAACTAAAGCACCGACATTCTGAAAATAACACCAAAGATAAAATATAGAACATCGAAATCTCATATCTCGCACTCCGATATTTACATATGTATAAGCATAATTAGTACAGTTTTATAGAATACTGTATCGGTAGAAATGTTATTAGAGTTAAAATATATTTTGTTAATTCTGTATTTGTTCATTTCCTCCCACCTACAGATTTTAACACTAGCATTCTTGTTTTTCATTTCAACTTATTTTCGTGCTTATATTTAATTAAGGTTCAAGCATGCTGTCCTGGGCACACACCTCAGCTATCCGGGCTATCAGTCCAGGATAGTGAGTTACCACGACACCACTGAGGCCAGTGCATCCTTATTAATATACCTGCATAATATGCCCGTCATAATTAGTAGTTATTTCCCTTTGTAGAAGTTGTTGGGATTGTCTTCCTTTATGAAAAGTTTAATAATATTTATTGAAGTATTTTACTTGGTTGATTAAGTATAAGCAGTTATCAGGGGTGGATCCAGTGAAGTGATCACGGAATTCAGTTACCAGGGGTGGATCCAGTGGATTGATCACGGGACGGTTACCAGGGGTGGATCCAGTGGATTGATCATGGGATACAGTTACCAGGGGTGAATCCAGTGTAGTGATCATGGGATGCAGTTACCAGGGGTGGATCCAGTGTAGTGATCATGGGACAGTTACCAGGGGTGGATCCAGTGGATTGATCATGGGATGCAGTTACCAGGGGTGAATCCAATGTAGTGATCACGGGACGGTTACCAGGGGTGGATCCAGTGTAGTGATCACGGGATGGTTACCAGGGGATTGATCACGGAATGCAGTTACCAGGGGTGAATCCAGTGTAGTGATCATGGGGTGGTTACCAGGAGTGGATCCAGTGCAGTGATCATGGGATTGTTACCAGGGGTGGATCCAGTGGAGTGATCATGGGGTGGTTACCAGGAGTGGATCCAGTGTAGTGATCATGGGGTGATTACCAGGAGTGGATCCAGTGCAGTGATCACTGGGTGCAGTTACCAGGGGGGGATCCAGTGGAGTGGTTACCAGGGGTGGATCCAGTGGAGTGATCATGGGGTGGTTACCAGGAGTGGATCCAGTGGAGTGATCATGGGGTGATTACCAGGAGTGGATCCAGTGCAGTGATCACTGGGTGCAGTTACCAGGGGTGGATCCAGTGGAGTAGTTACCAGGGGTGGATCCAGTGGAGTGATCATGGAGTGGTTACCAGGGGTGGATCCATTGGACTGATTACCAGGGGTGGATCCAGTGGAGTGGTTACCAGAGGTGGATCCAGTGGAGTGGTTATCATGGAGTGGTTACCAGGGGTGGATCCAGTGGAGTGATCATGGAGTGGTTACCAGGGGTGGATCCAGTGGAGTGGTTACCAGGGGTGGATCCAGTGGAGTGATCATGGGATGGTTACCAGGGGAGTGATTATGGGGTTCAAACCCATCCCTTTTCGGACATGTTGGCTTTAAATATCTTCAAAACACTTTTATTATCTATAGTCTATTCAGGGGTAGCTGCAGGATTTTTATAGGGATGGTGTGCAACATCAAAAAGGGAACGCATGTACACATAACATAAATATAACCGATATATGTATGTTTTGTAATTTAAAAAGAGTAATAACAGTTAACTTGTTGATCTCTAGTATCTATAGATGTACAAAAAGACTAATTGAGATAAACATTTATTAAATTTTAGTATAAACTACATTATACATGACATTCTAAATGTTGGCCAGAAAATAGAATTTATAACTATAGTTACAACTTGCTTTAAACAGGGTAAACAAATATGAATAAATGTTCAATACTTATTTTCTTAAATATTCATATATAAACTTTTAAAACTTGGTGGTGGGAGGTCTATAGAGAACAAATGGGTAACCAAGAGGAACAAATATCATTTGAGCAAACATTGACCAATAGTGATATTGTTAAAGACTTCTGTACAATAGTTTACACTTTATTTTTCAAATGTATAGTTACATACAAACATAGTTTGAAAACATTGCTTTTGCTTTGTATCAAGCTGCTTCTATTCCTAGAATGGTTAACAAAACAAACTTGTATATAATATACTAGACCTGTAGTAATACACATATTATTAAATAGGTCGTCTTTCACTCATCAAAAATTTTATTCTTTATTTTAGTGTCACTTTGATTAAAACCAATAATTGTTATTTGTTATCTGTTAATACTATTTTTGTTTCTGGTAAATTTATCTTTTTCCTCTTGTAATATTACAAGTTGTGATAAATATAAAGATACAGACACTCTATTTTCATGCCTATATCAAATTAAATGTTCAGGCACATCTATCCCGGATGCAACCTCTGACCTTGCCAGTGGCTGGGTCAGGGACAACCAATAATGAACATAAATATATTGCGTAATACTATGTACATTATCCTAGCAAACTCACATCTGTAAGTTGAAATACATTATGTATAACAGAGCCAATAAAACCAAATTCAGTCATCTGTTTTCAGTAAAAAAAAAATATTGTTTCCATGTTCAAAATGAAAATAAGGAAATATTTTGCAACTAGAATTCACGTATATTTCTAGAGTATGAAAAACCAATTTGTACAGAATTAAATATGCGACTGCATATTATCAAGAACACCTGCAATTAATAATGATAATAAAACGTTATCTTGGCTTGCTAAATGTTTATTCATGATATAACCAGCCATTCTGTTAAACAGTGTACCGTAATACCCTTGGTTAGAGAATAAATTATTCTAAAACATTTGTATTGGGTTTTTTGTTTATCCGTCAAGTGTTTGCTGTGGAATGAGGAATGAACTACAACAGCAGCAAAATAGAGAATAAGATATCACCTTTATCCTGTGACGATTAGAACCAGTTATTCTCACCATAGTTTTTGGGGGTGGGATTTAGCGGAGTCACATTCATCATTCGACTGGAGCAGGATAAAGCTGATATCGTTAGACATCAACCAGTTACTCTCCATGGTTTTTGGTGGTGGGATTTAGCCGAATCTGTGAAGTGCTTGCCCCATGTGTTCGAGTCATAGGATCAGACCCCCTTGTGGACTCATTCTTAGATTGTTTTCCCCCATCCCAACCAGTACTGATAATATTATACTAATTGACATGAAGGCATGAGTGCAGGAAATTATGCAGGAGGGAATATAGACTGGTGAGCGAAATTTTTAGAAGGGTTCGTCAGACTTCTCCACTAATAAAATTTGCCTCGAGTGAGGGGAGGGTGGGTTCAATCCTAGAACCCTCCCCACCATGCACTTGCACCTGACATTGTGTGTGCTGTCCTGTCTGTGGGAATGTGCACATAAAATATCAATTTAGTGAATTTCATCTAAGACTATGTGACAGAATTACAGAATGTTTGACATCCAATAGCTGTAGCTGGTGATTAATTAATCGGTGACCTCCAGTGTTAAAACAGAGTTTCAAACATCCAGTTTTAAAACACAATGGTTCGTGGTGGGCGACATGTAGCCCAGTAAAGTACTTGCTTGATGCACGGTCGGTCAAGGATCGATTCCTGTCGGTGGTCCCATTGGGCTATTTCTCATTCCAGCCAGTGCTTGACGACTGGTACACCCCAAAGGCCATGTTATCTGTGGGATGATGCATATAAAAGATCCCTTGCCACTAATGGAAATATGTAGCAGGTTTCCTCTCAAACTATGTTGGAATTACCAAATAACTGACATCCAATATCTGATGATGAATAAATCAATGTTCTCTAGTGGTGTTGTTATACAAAACAAACAAACTAATGGCTCACGTGCATAACTGACAAACGACATGTTGGTAGTTTGCGTGAAACAGTTTGCACTGTAATAGGTTGATAAATTAAGTATGGCATTGTGATGAGGTTGATCAGTGCACCAAGAAAAAAATCAATTATCACCGTAAACTATCAATAAATCATTATCCTGTTGATGAAATCAATTATCACAGTAAACTATCAATAAATCATTATCCTGTTGATGAAATCAATTATCACAGTAAACTATCAATAAATCATTATCCTGTTGATAAAATCAATTATCACAGTAAACTATCAATAAATCATTATCCTGTTGATAAAATCAATACATCAGTGATTAGACCGATATTTTGGTTATCACATTAATAAAATTAATAAACCTGTTATTACACAGTGATAAATCAAGTATCACACTCAGATAAAATTAACATACTCAACAAAATTCATTATGGGCAAGTAGATATTTGCAGCACTTTCCTTTAAATAAAGTAACCACAAAATCAAGCTTCTTCGATTGTAAGGTGTCGACACTGAGGCACGTTTTCTTAAACTTAATGATTTAAACCAGAATTTAGAGAGAACTAAATGACAAGTATAATTTGAACCAATGTGTAATATGAATCCTAGCCTAATTTGCGGTTATTCAGTAGTTTTCACAAATACACAAAAAAACACCAAGTGTCAGATTTTCGCATTTATCACGGGCCACATTTTACTAAAACAATACTTAGAAGTCAACTCTGATCAAAATTTGCTAAAACATTAAGACCCTAATAAAGAATTTCCCCAAAATGATTATCCCGCCCTAAAACAATTATCCAGCCCTAAATTAATTCTGTTGAGACTATTCTACAGAATTTGAACATATCCATTTCAAACGATCAACTGTCCGGAATTGTTTGATTCTGTGTCACCATCAATCAGTGTTGAACAAATGATTGAGAAAGTCACTAGCCCACACTGAAGCTTTGGTTAGTGCTGTTTGAATTATAGTAATTAAATACAGTTGATAGTTTCCACTAGCCCAGATCAAGAACTGGTAGATTTGCTGAACCCTGCATCAATATGTGTTTTCGTATTTGGGCTGTATTTTTATAAAATGCTTTGATAACACTTATTACAAAAAGCCGTTGTCGCGGAACACACTCCGCAGTGACTGCTCTTCTTCTGCCGACAATGGCAGAAGTGGTGACCTCGTCGGGCCACCGTACATCCCGAGCCAGTCCATCGACTTCTTCAAACCAGCAACACCAAATCGCTTGGTCACCTGAAAAACATAGTGTCACTGGCCGTCAGTTTCAATCATCCAGAATGAGTGGCAGATCTACGGGGAGCCCCAGGGCCCCAAGCCCTCCCCTACTTAAATTTACAATTTGAGAAATCCCTTCAGGAACATATGTATGTCATTGGGCCCCCCTAGATGGATCTGCCACTGAGAATACAGTCTAAATTGTACCAGTACTTGTTAAAACTGCCATCAAAATAAAAGATTATGTTTCACTTGTCAGATTTACCACCAAAATTGTATTTGTTAGATGTATCAAGCATAATCATAGATCACTCGTTATGTTGCCACCAAATCATACACCATGGTGCACCTGCTAACTTAGCCACCAAAATCAATATTGGCACTGTGATGAGTCTGATATAATGGTTATTGAGCAGGAAGAAAAAATTGGTCAAGGTTGATATTTATTTTTTGCACTCCATGAAACATATCAATCTCATTAGAGTGCCATAACTGTTTTATTATATCAATCAGTTTTATTAAAAAAAACAAGCATTCTGACAGTATTGCTAAAACAATACAATATATCCCCTACTGGACCAAATGTTTTTCGTATTTCCAAACTCTGTGAAAAGTGGGTAAAATCACCAAGGAAGTTAAACTTGATCTGTAACTATATGACAAAGCTGCATACAAAATTTCATCTCAATATCTTCAGGCATTGCAAAACAAAAGTCCAGCTGGGCAGGCGGACGGACGGACGGACGGACGGACAGACAGACAGACAGACAGACAGAAGGATGGAGATAAAACCCATAGTTGGACCAGACTACTAAACACAAATCATATAAAACAATCTACATGTAGCAAGCAATAGTCTTTTGCACTATGACATAAGTGATGGGGCGCGATTTAGCTCAGTCGGTTGAGTGTTCACTTCAGGTGCTTGCATTGCAGGATCGTACCACCTCAGTGGACCCATTCCACTGATTGGATTTTTCTTGTTCCAACCAGGTGTGTGCTTTACTGTCTGTGGGAAAGTGCATATAAAAGAATCATAATAACCATGTTTGACATCCAATAGCCGATTATTCAATGTGCTCTAGTGGTGTCACTAAACAAAACAAACTTTAATTTCATAAGTGAAACATGACAATATTATATGTAAGACACATTTTGCAAAATACTGTTTACAAATTATTAATTAAAGCACTTTTTAAGCACTTTTCACTGCAAACTTACAGTATTCAGGGGCTTTTGCATTCACCATATACCCATCGGTCTACAGGCTGGTAGGTACTGGGTTCGGATCCCAGTCGAGGCATGGGATTTTTAATCCAGATACCGACTCCAAACCCTGAGTGAGTGCTCCGCAAGGCTCATTGAGTAGGTGTAAACCACTTGCACCGACCAGTGATCCATAACTGGTTCAACAAAGGCCATGGTTTGTGCTATCCTGCTTGTGGGAAGCGCAAATAAAAGATCCCTTGCTGCCAATCGGAAGAGTAGCCCATGTAATGGCGACAGCGGGTTTCCTCTCAAAATCTGTGTGGTCCTTAACCATATGTCTGACGCCATATAACCGTAAATAAAATGTGTTGAGTGCGTCGTTAAATAAAACATTTCTTTTTTTCTTTCACCATATACAACGTGGTTAGGCCATAGGTCTACAGGCTGGTAGGTACTGGGTTCGGATCCCAGTCGTTAAATAAAACATTTCTTTCTTTCTTTCTTTCACCATATACAACTGACATGAGGACACCGACTAGTAACTAGTCAAATAAACTTGAAGGTTAATTTATCAGAGGAATATGAAGTTTGTTTGTTTTATTTAATGACACCACTAGAGCACATTGATTTATTGATCATCGGCTATTGGATGTCAAACATTTGGTCATTTTGATATACAGTGAAGTACTCTTATAACAAACTGCAAGGGACCAGGAACATTGGTTTGTTATAGCAGTAGTTTGTTGTAAACATTTACAGAAGTGAGCCGTTTTCATTCAGGAAGTCGGCCATTTTGGATTTTTTAAATTTAAACACCATAAACACAAGAATTACTGGGGTGGGGTTTTTTAATATTTCATTTATTATCACCAATAGAAGCAAATATGCAATTAACTACAGCATGTTGAATCAAATGAGTGTTCAGTCAGTCACGTTTTGAAACAAAGTTGCTTATTTTGTCTGCTTAGTGAGTGTTGGTCTCACTGCAGGGCTATAGTGATGTAGGCAATCGAATGAAATGCAGGCATAGCTACATCAACTTTACTTTGGAAAACAGTGTTATTGTGTCCGCCATGGTTGCACATCTACCGAATACCATTCAACATTTGATAACATTTGTGTTACCTACGTTAAAAACTAAATATCTGGTTATTTAACACTAATTACAATGACTGTATAGTGAGTTTCACAAGTCAGTCATATTGTTGGATACTGGCACTTAAATAAGTACACAATAGTAGTGGAGTGAGAACAGATGGTTAATTGCTCACTGTATTAATCCCTTAATTGTTACTAATCTACTATGTAACGACAAGCAGACGTTATCTGATTGGACTTATCAGTGCAGTCAGTTTGGATGCATTGTCACTAATGCTACTGACTGATAAGATGCAAGTGAGTTGTATGTGTCAGTCTTCTTGTGGGATACCGGCAAAATGTCAATGAAGCGATGGAAACTTAAACAAGCGAACAATAGCAGGGAAGTGAGATCATACCATTAATTGTTTACTACATTACCCCCTTAATTGATGCCAATCGACTATGTAAATCCACGCAGACGTTATTCGACTGATCTTATCAGTACATGTGTGTATAGTCATTTTTGATCCATTGCCGTTAATGCTACTGATTGATAAGATACAAATAAGATACAAAACAATTATAATTGGTTTGCTGTATATGCACTAATTTACACTGAAATTCACAATTTTGACAAAAAATTGGTTTGTTTTAACAGTTAATTCGCTATACATAGTTCGTTCTATACATTAAAATTTATTACTAATATATAGGGGGGAAATCAGGACTTTACAATCAGTTCGTTCTAACCGGTAGTTTGTTATAAGCATGCTCGTTCTAAAAATACTTTAATGTATAGTCTTATATAGGAAATCCACTATGTTTTTTCATTAGCAGCATGGGATCTTTTATATGCACCATCCCACAGACTGGATAGTACATACCATGGCCTTTGATACACCAGTCTTTGTGCACTGGCTGGAATAAGAAATAGCCCAATGGTCCACCAATGGGGATCAATCCCAAAAGGAACACACATCAAGTGAGCGCTTTACTACTGGGCTATGTCCCGCCCCGCCAGTGGAATATGCACCACAAGCACTTTTCAAGATGATTTTACAAATTCAAGCACTTTTCAAGATGATTTTACAAATTCAAGCACTTTTCAAGATGATTTTTACAAATTCAAGCACTTTTCAAGATGATTTTACAAATTCAAGCACTTTTCAAGATGATTTTTACAAATTCAAGCACTTTTCAAGATGATTTTTACAAATTCAAGCACTTTTCAAGATGATTTGACAAATTCAAGCACTTTTCAAGATGATTTTACAAATTCAAGCACTTTTCAAGATGATTTTTACAAATTCAAACACTTTTCAAGATGATTTTACAAATTCAAGCACTTTTCAAGATGATTTTTACAAATTCAAGCACTTTTTATGTGTTTTAACAAATTCAAGGGCTTCTCCTTATGACCATACAAATTCAAGCACTTTTCAAATCTGTACGAATCTGTATCTGTCTGTCAAGTGAAAACGCTGTGACTTACCGCCATGTTGGGAGCAATCAGTCTGTGCTGTAGAAGTTTGGCCTCAGCCATTTTGCCCTTTTTAAACAGACTCTCCAGTTGACACACCTCCTGTCCCAAAACATTGGACAATGCACAGATTCCTCCTACACACCCTGTAACAATAAAATAAACCTTTAGTGACACACCTCCTGCCCCAGTACATCGGACCGTGCACAGATTCCTCCTACACACTCTGTAACAATAAAATAAACCTTCAGTGACACACCTCCTGCCCCAGTACATCGGACCATGCACAGATTCCTCCTACACACTCTGTAACAATAAAATAAACCTTCAGTGACACACCTCCTGCCCCAGTACATCGGACCATGCACAGATTCCTCCTACACACTCTGTAACAATAAAATAAACCTTTAGTGACACACCTCCTGCCCCAGTACATCGGACCATGCACAGATTCCTCCTACACACCCTGTAACAATAAAATAAACCTTTAGCTGACACACCTCCTGCCCCAGTACATCGGACCGTGCACAGATTCCTCCTACACACTCTGTAACAATAAAATAAACCTTCAGTGACACACCTCCTGCCCCAGTAAATCGGACCGTGCACAGATTCCTCCTACACACTCTGTAACAATAAAATAAACCTTTAGTGACACACCTCCTGCCCCAGTACATCGGACCGTGCACAGATTCCTCCTACACACCCTGTAACAATAAAATAAACCTTTAGTGACACACCTCCTGCCCCAGTACATCGGACCGTGCACAGATTCCTCCTACACACCCTGTAACAATAAAATAAACCTTAAGTGACACACCTCCTGCCCCAGTACATCGGACCGTGCACAGATTCCTCCTACACACCCTGTAACAATAAAATAAACCTTCAGTGACACACCTCCTGCCCCAGTACATCAGACCGTGCACACCATGTAACAATAAAATAACACACGTCATGTACCAAAACATTGGACATATTCCACCTGGTCTTATAACTCTTAAACTTGAAACTTTACACAAAAATAGTTCAGGTATCTCATTTCAATTCATTTAACTTGTTACAACCATATATGGTACAAGATCTTTAACATGCTAGTTAATGATGAGACAAGCCACCTACATACTTTGTGACAATAAAACATATACTATAGCAACATTTTTAACATGCTAGTTAATGATGAGACAAGCCACCTACATACCCTGTGACAATAAAACATATAATATAGCAACATTTTTAACATGCTAGTTAATGATGAGACAAGCCACCTACACACCCTGTGACAATAAAACATATCATATAGCAACATTTTTAACATGCTAGTTAATGATGAGACAAGCCACCTACACACCCTGTGACAATAAAACATATAATATAGCAACATTTTTAACATGCTAGTTAATGATGAGACAAGCCACCTACACACCTTGTGACAATAAAACATATCATATAGCAACATTTTTAACATGCTAGTTAATGATGAGACAAGCCACCTACACACCCTGTGACAATAAAACATATCATAAAGCAACATTTTTAACATGCTAGTTAATGATGAGACAAGCCACCTACACACCCTGTGACAATAAAACATATCATATAGCAACATTTTTAACATGCTAGTTAATGATGAGACAAGCCACCTACACACCCTGTGACAATAAAACATATAATATAGCAACATTTTTAACATGCTAGTTAATGATGAGACAAGCCACCTACACACCTTGTGACAATAAAACATATCATATAGCAACATTTTTAACATGCTAGTTAATGATGAGACAAGACACCTACACACCCTGTGACAATAAAACATATAATAAAGCAACATTTTTAACATGCTAGTTAATGATGAGACAAGACACCTACACACCCTGTGACAATAAAACATATCATATAGCAACATTTTTAACATGCTAGTTAATGATGAGACAAGCCACCTACACACCCTGTGACAATAAAACATATCATATAGCAACATTTTTAACATGCTAGTTAATGATGAGACAAGCCACCTACACACCCTGTGACAATAAAACATATAATATAGCAACATTTTTAACATGCTAGTTAATGATGAGACAAGCCACCTACACACCTTGTGACAATAAAACATATCATATAGCAACATTTTTAACATGCTAGTTAATGATGAGACAAGCCACCTACACACCCTGTGACAATAAAACATATCATAAAGCAACATTTTTAACATGCTAGTTAATGATGAGACAAGCCACCTACACACCCTGTGACAATAAAACATATCATATAGCAACATTTTTAACATGCTAGTTAATGATGAGACAAGCCACCTACACACCCTGTGACAATAAAACATATAATATAGCAACATTTTTAACATGCTAGTTAATGATGAGACAAGCCACCTACACACCTTGTGACAATAAAACATATCATATAGCAACATTTTTAACATGCTAGTTAATGATGAGACAAGACACCTACACACCCTGTGACAATAAAACATATAATAAAGCAACATTTTTAACATGCTAGTTAATGATGAGACAAGACACCTACACACCCTGTGACAATAAAACATATCATATAGCAACATTTTTAACATGCTAGTTAATGATGAGACAAGCCACCTACACACCCTGTGACAATAAAACATATCATATAGCAACATTTTCATCATGCTAGTTAATGATGAGACAAGCCATATAATAATGTTAATTATTTTAAAGGGAGACAACTAACAACAACAACAACAAAATTATAACTCCATACCTACAACATATGCCGGTAGGAGAAAGCTAGCAGAACCCGATAAAACCTGGAAGTTATTTTTTGATGTTCTGTGAACCAAGCTGCCAATCTTAGAAATCTAAAAAAAAAAATCAAATTTAATTACTACTTGTGCATCCATGTTTCAAAGCCTCATCGAATATTGCAAGCTTACCTCATTTTACTAATACAGTGAAACCCCTGTAAACTGGACACTCACTAAATAAAAAGTCCAGTTTTAAAGGATATCCAGATTAGACAGGTTGTATTCTGTACTGATATTTAAAAAGGAACCATGAAAAATGTTTTGTTTTGAATGAATTCCAGTTTATAGAAGGTCTGGTATTTAGGTGTTTCATGAGATGTTTCCATGCAAGGATCTGGCCCCGTGCTTATAAACCTTAAATTCTAGACTTTAATAAAGTCCAGACTTTAACGTCATGGCAACGCCATTCAAATAGCATTACGTTAAAGTCTGGACTTTATTAAAGTGTAGACTTTAAGTTTTATAAGCACGGGCCCTGGTTTTCCACTGCCATTTTTTTCCTTTCTCTATTTTCAGATTTATCTAATTTTTTGACAGATCCACCCGTTATCTAACTTGTTTTGCTGTCCACCCCTACATCCCTGTTCTTGTCTAGAGCTCCAGCCATATCATGTGCTTATATCTGTAATTAATATCATTATAGTAGACCTGATTGATGGCAGGACTAACACACCAAAGCAAGATCATAATTATTTTAGTTCTTATGAGTTAGTACGTATCACACAAACAATAACTTTTAATTTTGACACAAATTCAAATCCAAAAGTAATAACCTGAAACCCAAATTTAACCTCATATCTTAATTATGTTGTAAACTCAAACCTTAAAGGGACATTCCCGAGTTTGCTCCAATTTTTAAGATGTTATCGACTAACAGAGACTTTTGACGATTGTTGTTACATATCAAATATATTTTCTGCATAAAATATTACTGGCTGTATATTAAACGTGTTTTTGATCGTTCTAATATTTGTAGTAGGTTAAATTTCATTTTATTTCCTAAAACAGTTTTTTTTGTATGTACAAAATTATTTGAAGACAAAATCTAGTTTGGGCTTCTTACAAATATTAAGACGACCAGAATCACATTGAATATACGGACACTGATGTTCTAAACAAGAAAATATATTTAATATGTAAGTTTAATCGTAGAAATATTTTATTACTCGGAAACATCTTACAATGCAGCAAACCCAGGAATGTCCCTTTAAACCCAAAATTGAATGTTGTAACCTCAAACCCAAAACCCATAGCCTCATGCAAACCTGTTATACTCTAAACCAAAAACCCATTAACCTCAAACCCAAACCAAACCAGTGTCACCTATTAACTCAAAGGTCATAACCTCAAACCATGTTGTTAAGTTTAAATCTACACACATCTCCTCCGCTATCCTTGACCCCGACAATGTTTGGATGTTGTGACAGTTTGACTATGACCTCAGGGTCAAGGTCGATGCTGGTGTTGGCAGGAACACTGTACAATATCACAGGAACTTTGCTCTCATCAGCAACCTGCAACAACAACACAAACCAGTTGTATCTTCTAGTAATCTGGTACCCTGCCTTAGTTTATGCTACAAATGATTTTTGTCTGTAAATTTAACTTAGGTTGTAAAAACCAGGGCTAGCTTTGGGTGAGCAAAACAATTCGCCAAATTGTCTATTAAACTTCAAAAATTGCATAAATTGTCAGTTATTTTCTTAGAAATGTCGATTATTACAATTATGCCAATTGCTTTCAAAATTCACAATTGGCGAACTTGGCGAGTGCCAGAGCTAGCCCTGAAAACATTGGTCAAGATAAAAATAAAACAGCAATACTGACGCATCGTCAAAATTTTTAAATTTGTTTATGATTCTAAACTCTATATCATAAGTGTATGAGACATTTTACTGACTGACTGGATCTCAGCCCACGATATGACAGTTTTCAGTAACAACAGATGTTCAATGTGATAATCATAGGCTACTTAAATTTGATAAGCACCTGCAGAATTTTTTTTTAACTGGTCCTGCAGGGTCAGGATTTACATGATGGGCAGTTAGCATCGTATGGTTGAACCCTCTCGGAGAACTCATTCTCCCTTCCCAAACAGTGCCCCATGTATCTCAAAGGTTGTGGTATGTGCTGTTCTGTCAGTGGATAGTGCATATGAAAAAGATCCATTACCGCTAATGAAAAATTTTGACTATTAATTTAAGACTACATGTATGTCAGAATTATCAAATATATGACATACAGCAGCCGATGGTTAATAAATCAGCATGCTCTAGTGGTGTTGTTAAACAAAACAAACTTCAACTTTTAACGGTCCCTGCTGACCGGCATGATTTTCAAGTTATGTTTCAACCCTGTTATTGTTTGTTTTTGTTTACCGTCATCACTAGAGCACACTGATTAATTAATCATTGGCTATTGGATGTCAAACATTTGGTAATTCTGACATGTAGTCATCAGATGAAACCTGCTACATTTTTCCATTACAAGCAAGGGATCTTTTATAGGCACTTTCCCGCAAACAGGAAAACACATACCATGACCTTTGACCAGTTGTGGTGCACTGACCTGAATAAGAAAAAAAACAATCAGCTGAATGGATCCACTGAGGTGGTTTGATCCTACAACGCAAGCATCTCAGACGAGCACTCAACCGACTGTGCTAAATTTCGCCCCACCCTGCTATTGTATTATTGTTACCTTGGTGTAATATTTGGTCAGGGCCTCACTTGTCATGCGACCTTTGTAGTAATGCGGGGTCACAATGAGGACAGCCTGTGCTCCAGCGTCGGCCATTTTGTTTGTGAGGAGAATTGTCTCTCGTGGCGCTGAGAATAAACAAACATGTTTAAAAAATTAAAGAAATCAATCTTTGTTGGAAAGACTGTCCTGAACGTTTAACCAATAAACCAGGTTAGCCTAATTTAATTAACTCAAAATTTAAATTTATACATATATCAGTAAGAATGAAATATTTAAAGCATACAGGTATACTAGAATGGCATTAAAGAGACTGTCTTCAGTTTATGGCTATTGTAACACGTATCCGATTAAAAGAAGATTTTTAAAGACTAAAATTACACATGAAATGCATTTTCTTGTTTATATAATATCGGTGTGTCTATTATACAAGGTGTTTTTCATCACCTGAATGTTTCAGAAACCGAGACTAGATTTTACCTGCATAAGAAAAAAACTAATTGGAAGTACCTGTAAATTGAAGATTTAGCTATAAGAGACATTAGTTGACCGGAAACACACTGAATATACAGCGACAGATATTCTAAACGAGAATATGTCCATCCCTTTAAACAGGACCAACAGGGCAGCACATCTCACCTGAACCACTGTTCTGTTCATGTGTTAGTTAAACAACTTTATATTCATGACAACCGCCAGTCGGTTACATGGTCAGCTGTTACATTCTAAAATTATAAGTTGCAAACATAAAGATCACTGGAACTTTATTCATGAATTACAAAAGCAACCCCTGCAATTAAGAAAATGCCCATGGCAAAAAAACCATACCATTGATAAACACGTAGAATATAGTCTGAGGCAAAAAAACATACCATTGATAAACACCCAGAATATAGTCTAAGACAAAAAACCATACCATTGATAAACACGTAGAATATAGTCTGAGACAAAAAACATACCATTGATAAACACGTAGAATATAGTCTGAGACAAAAAACCATACCATTGATAAACACGTAGAATACAGTCTAAGACAAAAAACCATACCATTGATAAACACCCAGAATATAGTCTAAGACAAAAAACCATACCATTGATAAACACCCAGAATATAGTCTAAGATAAAAAAACATACCATTGATAAACACGTAGAATATAGTCTAAGACAAAAAACCATACCATTGATAAACACCCAGAATATAGTCTGAGACAAAAAAACATACCATTGATAAACACGTAGAATATAGTCTAAGACAAAAAACCATACCATTGATAAACACGTAGAATATAGTCTAAGACAAAAAACCATACCATTGATAAACACGTAGAATATAGTCTAAGACAAAAAACCATACCATTGATAAACACGTAGAATATAGTCTAAGATAAAAAACCATACCATTGATAAACACCCAGAATATAGTCTAAGACAAAAAACCATACCATTGATAAACACGTAGAATATAGTCTAAGACAAAAAACCATACCATTGATAAACACGTAGAATATAGTCTAAGACAAAAAACCATACCATTGATAAACACGTAGAATATAGTCTAAGACAAAAAACCATACCATTGATAAACACCCAGAATATAGTCTAAGACATTGAAAAAACCTAGAATATAGTCTAAGACAAAAAACCATACCATTGATAAACACCCAGAATATAGTCTAAGACAAAAAACCATACCATTGATAAACACCCAGAATATAGTCTAAGACAAAAAAACATACCATTGATAAACACCCAGAATATAGTCTAAGACAAAAAACCATACCATTGATAAACACCCAGAATATAGTCTAAGACAAAAAACCATACCATTGATAAACACCAGAATATAGTCTAAGACAAAAAACCATACCATTGATAAACACCCAGAATATAGTCTAAGACAAAAAACCATACCATTGAATAGAATAGTCTAAGACAAAAAACATACCATTGATAAACACGTAGAATATAGTCTAAGACAAAAAACCATACCATTGATAAACACCCAGAATATAGTCTAAGACAAAAAACCATACCATTGATAAACACGTAGAATATAGTCTAAGACAAAAAACCATACCATTGATAAACACCCAGAATATAGTCTAAGACAAAAAACCATACCATTGATAAACACGTA